>NW_007259636.1:43982-77027 GCF_000164805.1 Carlito syrichta
GGCTCGCTGGGCTCCAGTGATCCTTCCGCCTTAGCCTTCCAAGGAGCCGGAATTACAGGCATGCTACCACGCCTGACTAATTTTTGATTTATTGAAGAGATTAGGTCTCGCCAAGTTGCCCGGGCGGGTCTGGAACCTGCGGGCTCAGGCAGTCCACTCACCTCGGCCTCCCAAAGCGCTGGCATTACAGGCTGAGCTACCAAGCCCGGCCTTTTATTTCTTAAAAAAAAGTTTACTGATATGTAATAGATGCTCATATTTTGGGGGTACATGTGATAATTTGATATATTCATATAATCAGGGTAATTGAGATATACTTCACCCTAAGTATATATCTTTTCTTTATGCTGGGAAGTTTCAAATCATTCTCCACTAGCTATTTGAAATGTATGGTACAGTAGATTAATGTTAACTATAGTCCCCTGCTGGTCTACGGAACACCAGGTCTTATTTCTTCTGTCTAACTAATTCTCTGCACTTTCTAACAATACTGTTTTTGTCTCTTGTATCATAACTCAGGATACTACATGGCTTACTTTTTCTAAAACTGTAATTCAGTCAGGATAGTTTTTCTTTGCTGTCCATTCAGTGCCCCCTTTTGTAACAAATATTTTGTAATGTACCTTTTGTTATCCTGATATGGAAGTCATAGTTATCATAACCCATCTGTCTATAGAACCAAAATAAATGCCATATGTCAACAAGAACTTAAAGGAAAACTTGATAACTAACGTGTACACATCTGTGAGCACAGTGTCACTGAAGGCTCATGTGTACACATGAGTTGTCGATTGCTTGCATCCATAAGGGCAGTCACCTTGGAAACCACAGCAGCAAATAGACTGGTTTGATGCAAGGGTAGGTTGTCTTAGTCACTTACATACTGTCAGCAGCATTGCTGTTTTTATGGCAACTTCTGAAATGGTGAACAACCAACGTCTTGTGACGTTCAAAACCAGACAAAATATATTCCTCCCTAAGTTGACCTGGTACTTGCATTCTTAGAAAAGTCAACATATGTTAAATTCATACTGAAGATGATCTATATCTGTAAAACAGATTCCAAGTAAATTGGCTTCTGAAAGTCATGTGAGGTATGTGTCATTTCCTAATTTTTAAGTTTGACACCATGGCACGTCAGTTCCTGGTTCCCACCCCCTAAATGCCCACAGTGCCCTTCAATCATTGTTTTGCTGCAAAAGAATGGTAAATACAGGGGGTGCCAAAATCTATATATACACATTTTAAGAGTTGTTATCTATGTATTACTTTTCAGAATTGAATTGAATTATAGTAGCAATGTGTAGTATGAGGTTTGCTCAAAAGATAACATTGATCAAATGAATACCAATGTGACCATGTGACAAGCCGGACAATCAAGAAAATGGTGAGAGCACAGTTGTCTATCAAGGAGTGCAAGACCATTCTGAATTATATTTGAAATTCGATAACGTTGTGGAAGTATGACAGTGGAGGCATGAGTGTGCAGCAGAAGCTCCAACTACCTACAGTTGCACGCACTTGTGATAAGTGTGAGATGCGTGGAACTGTGTGATGTGCACAAGGGAAGATCCAGGAGGCCTTGCACAGCAACAAGATGGTGCCTTCTGGCTGCGTCCTTACGTGAAAAAAGCGAGCAGAAGGGCACAAGACACCAGGGCTCTCCCTTCGACCTTTTGTAAAAGCACCAGTCGCATTCGTGAGGGCAGAGTTTTCATGTCCTCATCACCCCCTATAGGCCTTGCCTCTTAATACTGTTGCATTGGGGTCTAAGGTCAACATGAATTCTGGAGGAGCAAAAACATACAAACCTTGGCACCGACTTAGGAAACACTTTTACTATCCTTAATTAGTGGGTTATTCTCTTCTCCATGTGTGGAGATTGCACATGACCAGGTATTGTGAGCTAGGCATTAGATGTGGCATATCACACCCAGGGTGATTCTCTCCTTGATAAAGAGAGATGAGTAAGTCTTCATGTATAGGGGCTATTCCTGTAGAGCAGCGGTCCTCAGCCTTTTTGGCATCAGGGGCCGGTTTTGTGGACGACAGTTTTTCCATGGACAGGGTGGGGGAGGATGGTTTCAGGATGATTCAAGCACAATAACCTTTATTGTGCACTTTACTTCTATTATTATTGCATTGTAATATATAACAAAATAATTCTACAACTCACCATTAAAAAGAGGCACAGACGGAAGTGATCCATAAAATAATGGGTGGGCCATGGGTGGACTAAAAAAATAAGTGTCAGATTCTGACATAAAGCCTGCCACCGCATGCAGCTGTGCAACTGAAGTACAGCAGCTCCCTTGCCGCTCACTGATCGAGTGTTGATATGAGTCTGCAAGCAACTGGTTGATGATGGTCTCTGCAGTCAAACCTCATGCTAACGTTCGTTGTATTTGCAGCCTCTCCCCAGTGTGAGTATCACCACCTCAACTCCACCCCAGGTCATCAGGCAGTAGATTTGCATAAGGACCATAAGGAATGCGCAGCCTACATCCCTTGCATGCCAAGTTCACAATAGAGTTGCACTCCTTTGAGAATGAGCTGACAGGAGGAGGAGCTCAGGCGGTTGTGTGAGCACAGGGAGCCGCTGTGAGTACAGATGAAGCTTTGCTGGTTTGCCAGCTCATCTCCTGCTGTGCAGCCTGGTTCCTAACAGGCCACAGACTGGTACTGGTCCATGGCCTTGGGTTGGGGAACCCCGCTGTAGACTTCAAGCCATGCCCTCCTGGAGCTGCACTAGTTGCCCATATCCCCTGGATCCATGTTACATATTATTTGGTGCTGTGCTCACAGCTAATTTGAGCCTGCAAGACTGTCAGCCCACCCTGTTATCATTTATCTGCATTTATCATTAAACCTGTGTGATTCAACAAATCTGTTTACCCTCTGATTCTGCTTTAAAGTCCTTTCACGTTCTTTCTGAGTCCTGTGAATCTCCTTCAGCTTTGCTAGGCCCGAAGATCACCTCACACCCTTTGTCCTAATGTCAAAAATAAGTTCAATGATGGAAGAGATAATGGAAATACGTGCATGAGCTCTGAGAGTATAAAGAAGAGTCCATCTCTGGGAGAGTCAGAGAAAATGCCATAGAATAGAGTTTTCAAAGCTGAGTCTTGAGGCCAACCCCAAAATGTGTGGGTTGGGGGGAATTGAGGAGGAAGCAGTCGTTCATACTGTGCCGAGAATAGCATGACCGCCAGGGTCTTGGGTGAAGAGGTGGTTTTTAGTGGCAGGCAGAGTCAATGTGTTGGGTCAGTGAGGAGACTACCCTTCATCTTGGAGATAATGCAGAGCAGGTGAGCTCTATGCAGATTTGGCTCAAATATGAGCCCCACCACTTCTTAGCAGTGAGGTTTGGACGAGTCACCTGATCGCTCTTCTCAGCCTCACTTTTCTTGCCTATAAAATGGAGCTGATAATAATAACCACATCATGAGATGGTGGTGAGGAATTAAATGAGATAATGCATATGAAATCTGAACCTGGCACATCCTGAGAACTAAGTAAACATGAGCTGTTACCATTTAAGAAGGAAATACCAAGCCGGTCTGGCTCTATACATTTGTTTCCTGGCTTAATAAAATAGCTGCCATTCCTGAGAGAGGGAGGGATTCCTATTTTCTAAATGATGGAAGCAGGGCCTGATAGAAGGCAAACTGCCCCTTCGTAAGTAGCTGAGTTGGGTTTCGACCTCCATCTGTCTGACTCCAAAGCGGATGCCTTGTTCCAGGAAGGGCTAACGGATGCTTAGGAGAAACACATCGTCAGATTTACATTCTAGAAGGTCATGGGGTGATGGGAAGTATGGTGGAATGGAAGGCATATTCGAAGAAGCCTTTCCCGTGAAGGAATAAGCACGAGGAAGAGAATGAAGTGAGGAGAGGCTTTTATTTGAGAAGATTATTGCAAGGGAGGGACTGGGGCTCCTGCAATAAAGGAGAGACACTGGCCGGGCTCGGTGGCTCAGCCTGTAATCCTGCGCTTTGGGAGGCTGAGGTGAGTGGATTGCCTGCCTGGGCAACTTGGCGAAACCTCATCTCTACAATAAATCAAAAACTAGCCGGGCGTGGTAGCGCATGCCTGTAGTTCCAGCTACTTGGAAGGCTGAGGCGGAAGGATCGCCGGAGCCCAGCAGATCGAGGCTGCGGTGGCCAGGAGCAGCCACTGCACTCCAGTCTGGGCGACAAGAGTGAGACTCCAACTCAAAAAATAAATAAAATAAAGGAGAGACACTATAATGAAGTCTGAGCTCAAGTTCTGCAGCAGAAGGTGGTGGGGTTTTTGAGGGCTGAACAAGCTGCTGAAAAGTCTGGGGACGAGGAGTCGTTGGATTCTGTGGGGCTCAAAGTGAGAGAGGTTATGGGACATCTGTGATTGCTGGTTGGCTTTATCCAAAGGCAAAATAAACTTGTGCACCCTTTTGACAGGAGAGAGTCCTGCATCTTGGAGCAAGGTGCCCTCCTAATTGGGCACCCTTCCTTCCCGCAGAAGAATGAGAGATGGGGTGTTGTCTCCTCTGATGATAACATTTCAGGGTATGGCCCCTGGGTCCTTGAGAAAGACAGTGCTGAGTTGTAAAACTGGCAAGAGGCTGGAAGATAATTTACATCCCATTGAGGCCCAGAGAGAATTTACAATTGCACGTTTTCTAAACAAAATGCTCTCAGAAAAGGGAGATCAGGGGCCTAATGTCAAGAAGAAGCCTGGCTAAAGTTGAGTGAGGCGGACGGGAGTGTGAAAGCCATTTTGGTCAGAGGGAAGGAAAGGTGTCAGCACCTTGATGGGAGCAGACGGTGGTCCTGGCAGAGAGAGGGCACGGCTTGTGCTGCTAGACCCCGGAGGAAGTGTCGGGGACTGAAACCAGAGCATAGATGGGGTTAGCCTCAAACTCCAGGGTTGGGTGGGCTTGTAGTAATGATATATGAAGGCATATTAAAGAAAACCCACTCCTGATGTAAAGTGTGACTTTATGTTTTGTCACTCTCTGTGTTCCTTTACAACCTATAAACTAGAATGTGAGGCACATGAGAGCAGGGCTGTTTTTCTGTCATAGTCACGGCTTATGTCCATGACACTCAGATCAGTGTCAGGCATCTGGTGAATACATAAATGAACAGGATGGAGAGACTCTTCCTTATACTTAGATGGAAACTCCATCTGACTCCAAACTGCTCCAGTTTTGTTCAGATAATAACTAAATTCAGTGTTAGGGTACAGACAGGGTGAGTTTGGATGGATGGAGAGGGAGAGATGCAGGGAGGCACATCACCGACAGAGCCGGCAAGCCGGAGGTGCGCGCTGGCAACCCAGAGATCCGAGTAAATGTAAAGAATTGCAACACACAGAGGTGAAAGGAGATAAGACTTATTTAAGAAAACTTCACCCCCCACACACACGGAGTGGGCCAACACTCTAGGTGAGTGTGGCATCGCAGCCCCCCCAAAGCCCTGGCTTAAATCCTTTTCCTTGGCGATGTTGCAATCAGGTAGACGTGACTGCAGTGACTTCCTTATCGACCACCTGTGGGTGTCTTGGAGAACCTGTGACCCAGAGATCCACTAATGTCCGCTCACATTATCATAGCCCCTAGAGAAGGGCATGACAAGGATTCTAATTCTCCTGCACCTTCCCAAACGGCTTTCCTTAGAGCTAAGGGAGAGTGCACCTCCCCTTATCTCCTAGGCATTCCCAGTGGGTAGCTTCCCAGGATCCTTGGCTTCCCTGTAGATAGTAGCCAATTTACTGGAAGATCAAATCCCCACGTGCTCCGCCTCTGAGCGGTCATAATTTGTAATTACAAGTTTCATGACTTTTACAATCCTTGCCCAATGCATGATGTCCTAGGCCTTGTAAATTCCCTTTACTCTAGGCCAGCTTGACTGCCACTATGAGATACCTCCTATACCTGGCACCAGGAAGTCTGTTTCTGAAAAGACAAAGTCGGCAAAGTTAATTTTACTTAAAGTGTCCATTTCTCCAAAAGTATAGTGCCTACTTTCTGAACACTGTATTAAGGTTTAGGAACGAGATGAAAAATGGCTTTCAGCTCTCTGTCTGTCCTTTCATTCGGTAATAAAATTTCAAGTTATAATAGACTCAATTTGGTAATTAGGATGTCCAGTCTTATGAAATAATTAAAATTTCAGCTTGGCAGTTTTACATTTCCCCTCTTGTCCCCAGCTGAGATCTAAGAAGACCATATAGTTGGCTGCTTTCTGGGTTTCCATTTTTCTTGATCCTCAGTTTACCAATAGAGGTTGTTTTCTCTCTGAGAAAACAAGGGGAGAGGGGATTGGGCCACAGGGGAGAGGGGATTGGGAGGAGAGGGCAGTCTTATGGGGTAAGGGTATTCACCACAGATGTCTGGGCCTTCTTGGCAGCAGATGTTTAAAGCCAAACCTGGTGATACTTTAGGGAAAGAGATGATAGTTTTGAGGCAGGGCAGCCAGTGTAGTTTAGACATAGATAAGTTTCGTGTGGGCAGGTCCAAATTAAAATAGGGCAGGCATTCAGACATCTTTCTTATTGGTATATGACATTCATCCGACTGACCAGGCACACCAGATCTGACCACCTTGCAGGTTGGAATGTGGAACTCCCAGTACAATAAATCACAGAAATGTAAGGAATTGTCCAAAACACAAACGTGATTTTTTTTGCCCAAATCTAGTTAGGCCATAACTTTCACTATTTAGAAGGTCCTTGTGACCTAAAAAGGTTGAGAAGCGGTCATCAAAACTCATGACGAGATACCTGCAGCCTACACCTCTTAGCTCATGGTTTGCTTAATCACTGTTGAAACCTTGTATAAAACTTCTTGTCAAAGGCAAGCACGTGTCCCTTCTCTTCAGGCATCCATGCTCTCCCTTGAGTGTGTCTTTTTCTCTCTAATAAATTCTTTCTTCAACTAATCTTTGGACTCTCTCTGAAATTCCTTATGTGGCAAAGGCAAGCACCCACGGAGCAACATACCACACTCCACCCAGCATCATCTCGGGAGGGTCACTGAAACTGTGGAAGTAGATGCTGAGGACAAAGTATCGTATTAATAAAACATTGCCTATTAACACCTTAGCACAAATGGAAGTAGCTACACCTTGCTGATAAGGACTGAATGGCTGAATACAGACGAATGATTTATGGAGGTGTGGAGGGGCAGTTGATGGAAACAGTAGTAGGAAATTCAGATGAAGGAATCATAAGGACATTTCGATGGTCTAGTCCAAGCTCCACATTTTATCACTGCAGAAACTAAAAACAAGAGAAGTGACAGATTTATAGCATCTGGAGAGAGGGGAGAAAAAGAAAATCTTTTCTGGGGCCAGGCAGTCCATATATTGGGCACTAGGAAGTAGAAGTGTAGGGGAAAGTTTGTACTTCAGTGGAAAATTGTGTATTGTCTTGTCTTGAGTATATTGTCTTGTCTCGACTAAAACATACTGCTCCTAGCTTTCAGATTCTGAGTCTAGGGGATGCTTTACAACTCTGTAAACTGTAGATAACTGACAGCCATACAAAACAATTATTGTCTAAAGACTTGTAAATTCTGGCTTGTGCAGGCTCAGCTGACCTCCCGTCCCCAGTTTTGTCTCCGTGGACGATATTCCTTACCTGTGGATTCTCTTTGGAACTGGTTGTAACTCCATACCGGGTTCTTCATCAAAATTAAGTAAACACTTTAACATGTATTTTTTCTCATATCTGTTTGGGAGTCACAATTTTTATCTTTATTTCAAAATTATCCTTGAACAAAAAGGAACTGTGGTGAACCAGGCAGCCTGTGCACTTCACTCCAGGTGATTGTTTCGGTCAGTGTTGCCAGAACTCCAGTTTCTCAAGGAAAACTGAAAATCTAATTTTTATGAATATGTAAAAACCCTTTTATGTTTAAATATTGGCACCTAAACAAACAAAAAAGAATGTGTGCCTAGTAAAACTCACAGGGGCCAGATCTGTTCCCTTGGCCGCTTGTTGGGTCAGGAAAACAAGAAACCTGGACCCAACAAGGAGTACTATGGGCTAACCTGGGTTTGTCCAAGTGGCTCCTGCATACATGAGGGGGGACCCAAGAAAACCCAGAATTATCTTTTGGTGGGTGGGCCCCGTGTAACACAAGCTTCCTCCTCTAGGTAAATGTTCTAGGAACCCATAAGCATCAGGGTACCAACTAGCGTTGTTGTAAGTGGCTGTGTTCCGCTTCAGTGAGGGTTTTTGTTTTGTTTTGTTTTTTTTGAGAGTCTTTCAAGGCATTTGCCCGGTTCATGATGGGTGGCTTCGGAGAGTACTGGCCCACACTGTGCTGAGTGTGCGCAATTTTTGACCAAAACCAACTTGACCTCCATGCCCCACATTCCTATTCACCTAATCTCACCCTGAGCAACTTTTTCATTGTTTGTTTCCCCAGTTGAAAGAAGTCCTCAAAGGGAAACTTTTTGCCAGTGTCGAAAAGGCGAAATGAAAATTGACAGAAACACTAAAAGGCATCAAAATTGATGGGTTCAAAAACTGTTTTGCTCAGTGGAAAATGTCTCAATAGGTGTATTGCATCAAAGGGAGAGTACTTTGAAGGTGACTGAAGTTTACACATGCAACAATAAATGCACAATTTTTAAATTAATGAATGCCAGATTTTGGGTGTCCACTCTTGTACTTTCTCATTCTTACCCCAACCCTCTTAAGTAGATATCATCAATCCATTTTACAGGACAGCCACAAAATGCCCAGAGTCAGATCGCAGCAGGACCAGACCCAGGTTTTCTGACCAGAGCTGTTCTTGGAGCAGTGAGAGGCAGAGGAGGAAAGGAAAGGGCTTGCTTTACAGTTTCGCCTAGAGCCAGCCCAAGTCTGAGCCATGTGAGATCACAAGAATATAATTTAAAGAATTTACCAGAGCCCTGTTGAGGACAGCTGCCTGGAAGATTCCGACTCAAGTAACCTTGGATATGAGCTGTTTGGCCTTCTTCACAAGCAGGTTTCTAAAGGCAAAAAGAAAAGCAAGGAGTGGGCTGATACAAGGTCGTCAGGAGTTCCTATTAGCTTACAGATATGACATCAATTCGTGATTGGCTATACACTGTCGAACTATTCAGTATGAGTTACGGTGTCCAGTGGGGGACACTGTTAGGTTAACTTAGAGCTACGCGGGTTGTTTATCTGTCTAGAGTCCATACAGCCAGCACCTCCAAGAGAAGATTACTTTGCTCATAGGAGTGAACGGGACATGACCGCTGCCTCATTTCAGTGGCTCTCTGGGACAGATAATTTAGAGGACGTTCGCATTCCACAAAGGAAAGTTTCCTTTTTTTTTTTTTTTTTTTTGATCCGAACGATTGTTTTGTTTTCAGTGATTACAAATCTAGCCTAGTACTTAGTCTGAATCTAATGATTCTAAGTCAAAATAAAAAGAAAACCGTGAATATGTTACTAGAAAAGTAATCGCTCTGATGAATTTTTTTTAAAAAGAGCCGTTCGGGTTTTGAGTTTCCTTTATAGGTTTCATGACATAAAGCATTGATTTATTCATTCATTTATCTAAAAAATTACTGGCCTATTTTCTCACTTTTAAAAATGTTTGGCTCTAAAACATTTGAATTTTATTTTGGGGCACAGCAGATAGTGAATCTGTGACTTCCTGTCCTTTTTCTGTTTTTTACTAAATAATCGTTGATATCCTCTATGTCATAGGCGAGAGGTTAAATGCGTGAATTCTGGCTTCAGATCCCAACTTCAATAACTGCTAGCTTGGTGGTCTTGGGCAAGGTTCTTAACCTCTCTCTGCCTTAGGTTGTTCATCTATAAAATGGGTATAACTGTGTCTATATTTTTCATAGTTGTGAAAATTAAATGAATTAATGTATGTAGAACACATTGAAACCTGATTAAGTGCCACGTATGTGTTGGCTATTGTTATATACCAAATCTTGTTACTATGTGGGTCTGTTTTGAAGCCCTACTGTTTCACAGATATACTTTGTGCCAAGTTGGATTCTATTTTAATTATTGTAGCTTTATAGCATTTTTGATATCCGCTGAAACACACCTAAAATCCGCCTTGGTCCTTGATGGATCCAGACCTTGGGTTTAGAAGAGAAGAACATATTTTCTTCAAGAAAGCATTCTGAAGACTCACCAGTTCACTGTATTGTTTCACTTCTTTATTAATTCTTTTACTAAATACTTATGATGACACTAATATGTCCAACTCTATGTTATGTTATGCGAGTCAGAGATGAAAGAGGTATTTTCTCCATCTTTAAGGCACTTAAGTCTAGAGGGGAAGACATGTATGTAAACAGATAAATTAAAATACAAGCAAAGCAACAGGGATCATTTCAGATATACAAGCAAAGCAACAGGGATCATTTTCCTAGCTGAGTGAGGAGTTAAGAAGGGCATCAGAGGAAAACTGATCCATAAGTTGAACTCTGAATGGTAGGAGTTTGACTCATTATGAACTGAGAGAAAAGAAGAAGGAAATACTACTAAGCAGGAGAAATAAAGGCATGACACTGTGAAGACACTTGGCTGGACAAGAAACGGGGGTCAGCCAGGCACACGTACAGCATGTTAGTAGGTTTGAATCCCATCCAGCTGGAAACAGGAGCCACTGAAGGGCTTGAAGCAAAACAGCAAGATCAGACTTGTGTTTTAGAAAGATCGCGCTGAATGGACACATAAACGGAATGAGAAGAGGGCAGAACTGCAGGCAGGGAGGCCAGCTGAGTCTGGGAGGTCACTCAAGCAAGACTCGGCGATAGCTTGGAAGAGTGGATAGAGAAAAGTGGACCAGGTTGAAAGACATTTAGGAAACCGAATCGACACATCTTGGTGGTAAACTGGATGTGGAAGATGAAGGTGAAGAATCAAGGATGCCTCCAAGAATCCTGTCTTGAGAACCCGTCTGGTCATGCGTCTGAAACATGAAACATTGAAAAGTGAACAGATTCACAGGGGGAAGAAGATGAATTAACTTTGGAGGTGTCTGTGGAACATCCAAGTGAAAATTGCAAAAAGCATTTGGCCAACATGCCTATGAAGGTCAGTCTAATTAGTAACCAGAGAGATTCAAATTTAGATGACCTACCATATTAGTTAATAATAATAATTTTAACCATTAGAAAATTATTGGTCAATCTCTCTCTCTCTCTCTCTCTCTCTCTCTCTCGACCTAAAACTTTCTTCATTTGAAATCTTTAAAATATTCCTTCTCTAGTAACTTATACATGAAACTGTTAAGAGGCCCCACATGGTGGCTCATGCCTGTAATTTTGGAAGGCTGAGGTGTGAGGTGAGAGTCCAGGAGTTTGAGACAAGTCAGGAAAACATATTAAGACCCTGTCTCTACTAAAAAGAAGAAGAAGCAGGAGGAGAAGGGGAAATGAAAGAAACAGGAGCAAGATACTGAGGTGGAAGCAGAAGCAGTGTGGAGGATAGAAGCCTTGGTGCTCTGCTAGCTCACTGTTGACCTTCTGACCTTTACATCCCCCCAAGTGTCTCTGGGTGGGATCCCTAGAACTTCTCTGAGAATGGTGGGGAAAACCACTGGCTTAGAGCACTAGGGATGAAAAGTCACGTTCCCTGGAAAGGTAGAACTAGGCTTAGTTACTGTCAGGAGAGTGTCCCAGTGGCAAATTGCCCAGGAAAGAAAAGGACAGGCCAGAAAGCCTGCATCACAAGCTGCACTGGGGTGGGAGAAGGAACACAGGGGAGGAGGGTTGACTCCCAGAATCCACCTCAGCCTTGAAGCACAGAGCCTTTACTAGAGACACTCTACCAGTTGGAAAGTCATGCTGTTCCCTATCTGAATAAATCAGCTACATCCAGAATCAAGCTAAGATACCCATCATGAACATACACACATGCAGCTAAAAAATATACATAATGGCTTGTCTCTTACTGTGGTTCATGCTGTCTTCCTGAAAAGGTGTGAGAAAATTTATATGTTAAAACCCCAGAAGGTGGAGCCTATTCCCAGAGGGATAGAAGTACAGCAAAATCTCTAAATAAGTATTTGAGCACATTTTCCTCCTTGCTTCTCAAGCCTGTTGTGGCAGCATTGGAAATGGCACAGAGACATCACAGCAATAGTACTAGCTGCCCAGAAGCATCCCACAACCCAGGCACCTCCAACCCTTTATGGAAATAGCAACCTTTACCACTCCACCATACAGAAACACAAACTCCACCACCAACACCGCCACTGCACTGTGGATGCTTCTTTCACCATCTTTTTTCCTGTCTTGATGTTGTGCGCCATCCCACCTTTGGATGAAACTGGAGTTCTGTCTAGGCACTACTGGTCCAAAGTCTGTGGCTAAGAGCTGAGTCCTAAAGAAAGAGGAAGAGAAAGAGAACACCAGGAAATCATTTCAAATATTTATTTAGTGGCCTCTTTGGCTGTCTTACATTTCTTTGGTGATTTCCGAAAAAGACATTTTTCCTGGAGTTGTAATTGCCTTTGTTTTTCTTTTTCTGAAAAGACATACCCTTTAATTGTATAATTGGACTCTTCTATTTTGTTAACTGTGCAGTATTATGAATATTCACATACAAGTCTTTTTATGTACATTCATTTTTATTTTTCTTAGGTTGCTGCCTAGGAGAAGAATAGCTGGATCATTCACATCAGCCATTTAAAAGCAAAGCGTTTGCTCTGACTATTGCCTCAGAGGAAGTCAGAGAGCTTGCAAGCGTGAGGAGGATGTGATGTACTGCTACTGGTTTTGGTGACGGAGAGGGCCAGCTGGCAAGGATCTCAGGTAGCTTGTAGGAGCTGAGAGCAGCACTGACTCACAACCAGCAAGCAGCTGGGGCTATAGCTCCCATTCTATAGCTGCAAGGAACTGAATTCTGCCAACAACCGAAACAACCTCATAAGCAAATTCTTCCCCAGAGACAACAGAGACAAGCCAGCTCAGCAGACACCTTGAGTTTGACCTCAAGAAATGCTTGGCAGAGGCCCCAGTTGACACCCAGACTTCCGACCTACAAAACTGTGTGGTTTTAGTAATTTGTTACTCAGCAACAGGAAGTTAATACACTTACTTTTTGTTCTCATTGTTTTATCAATTGCTCACTCCATAATTGTAGATTTGTCCATTTTACCTTTAGTTCTCTCAGTTTTTGCTTTGTATATTTCAATGCTCTGTTATGAGGTTGTTAACTAAAATTAAGGCTCTTGAGACAGAAATAATTTTATAAAGTTGTATTGGAAGCCAAATGTGAGGATTGGCTTGGGAAAACACACCAATAAAGCCGGAAAAGTCCTGGAGTCTGTTACAAGTTGAAAGACTTTTATGGGAAAGTTCAAGAAGGGAGGGTGACTCCCTTATACCAAACTTGCCCAGTCTGGTTTTTTTAATTGAAGATACAATAGAGGATATTACCATTGTATACAGATTGCAAAAAAATAGGCTAAAATGTTTACATGCAAGACAATCAGTAAAACTTTATGATTCAGAAATAAAGCAGTCTCCTTTTCAATGTCACTGGGATTTGCATTAATCATTTTGTCAATAATTTGAGGAATTCATGATTAGAGTTTTTTTTTTTTTTAATGAGTTGGGGTCTCACTATATCTCCCATGTTGCAGTGCAGTGGCACAATCATGGCTCACTGCAGCCTATAACTCCTGGGCTCATGCAATCCTTCTGCCTCAGCCTCTCAAGTAGTTGAGACTACGGGTGCACAACACCGTACCCAGCTAATTTTTTTATTTTTGGTAGAGATGAGGTTTATGTTGCTCAGATTGTTCTCAAACTCCTGGACTGAAACAATTCTCCTGCCTTGGCCTCCCAAAGTGCTAAGATTAGGGGCATGAGCCGCCATGCCCAGTCAGATTATTTATGTAGGGACTAGAAGTTGTCATAAATCACAAGACCTTTCCAAGACAGGTTAATCTGGAAGCTTGTTTACCTTTCAAGTGAACTGTAGCTTAGCAAGGTACATATACATTCAGGATTGTTATGTCCTACCAACTGGCCTTTTTGTTATTATAAAAATGACCTCTCTATCTCTGGTAATTCTCTTTAAAGTCGTCTTTGTCTGGCATTAATAAAACCACACTAGCTTTTTCATGCTTACTGTTTGTTTATTTTTCAAATCTTTTCTTTTTTATTTTTACATTTTTTAAAAATTTTATTTTAAGTTTTTTATTTTTTTTATTTTAATTTTATCTTTTAACAAATTTTATTTTAAAGATGCGAGGTACAATTCAGGGTTCAGTATACAAATGTTCATTTTCCAGATATCCTTATTGATGAGGTATACCCCTCTGACAGCTTCCCACTAATGCCAATCCCACCTCCACCCAGGAGTTTCTCACTACTGCCAATCCTTTTCTTATAGTATTACAATAATTGCTCAAGGTCCGCTTATGAATGAGAACATGTGATACTCAGTTCTTTGTTTCTGTGATAGATCACTCAGTCTTATAAACTCTAAGTCCATCCAAGTTGCTGTGATGTTCATAATTTTTTCCTTCTTTATGGCTGCATAATATTCCATCCTGTATATGTGCCACATTTTTTTAAATCCAGTCCTTTTTCGATGGCCAGCACAGTTGGTTCCATGTTTTTGCTATTGTGGACAATGCTGCAATAAACATACGTATGCAGGTATCTTTTTCATAGAGTGATTTGAGTTCCTCCAGGTATATTTCCAGTAGCAGGATTGTAGGGTCGAATGGAAGGTCGATTTTTAGATCTTTAGGAATCGCCAAACTGTTTTCCATAAAGGTTGTATTAGTTTACACTCCCACCAACAGTGTAGAAGAGTTCGCTTTTCCCCACATCTTCTCCAGCATCTGCTGTTTTTTGAGTTATTGATGATGACCATTTTGACTGGAGTTAGATGGTATCTTGGTGTGGTTGTAATTTGCATTTCTTTGATGACTAGTGATGACTGAGCATGTTTAAATGTATATTGGCAGCTCATATGTCCCCTTTTGAGAAATGTCTATTCATATCTTTTGCTCACATTGCAAGGAGGTTGGTTGCTTTTTCCTTTTTGACATGTTTGAGTTCCATGTAGATCCTAGATGTTAGGCCTTTGTCAGACATACAGTTGGCAAATATTTTTTCCCAGTCTGTGCACTGTCTCCTTGCTTTCTTGGTGGTTTCTTTGGCTTTGCAAAAGCTTGCCAGTTTGAAGAGGTCCCACTTGCATGTCTTATCTCTTATGGCATGGGCACTTGAGGTTTGGATCAAGAATTGGTTGCCAGTTCTGTTCCAGTTTCCATAAGGATGTCTCCTGAATTTTCTAGATCTTACAGCTTAAGGTTTTACCTTTAGGTATTTGATCCAGTTAGAGTTGATTTTGTGTATGGTGCTAGGTATGGGTCTCCTTTTAATCTTCTGCATGTGGTCAGCCAGCTTTCGCAGCACCATTTACTGAATAGGTTCTCCTCTTCCCAGTGGTTGTTGGTGGAGGCTTTGTTGAAGATGAGTTGTTTGAGAAGTTGAAGTTTTGCTTCTGGAATCTGTATTCCGTTCCATTGGTCTCTTTGCCTGTTCTTGTACCAATACCAGGCTGTTTTGATTATTGTCACTTTATAATAAAGCTTAAAGTCTGGGAGCATGATTCCTCCTCTTTGTTTTTTGTTTGTTTGTTTGTTTGTTTATTGTTTTTGCTGAGGATTGTTTTGGCTATTCCTGGCCATTTATGTTTCCATATGAATTCCTGTATTGTCATTTCCAGGTCTGAGAAGAATACTGTTGGAAATTTAATGTGTATTGCATTAATCTGTAGAATACGTTAGGTAGGAAGGACAGCTTAACAATGTTGATTCTTCTGATCCATGAGCATGGAATATTTTTCTATTTGTTTGTGTCATCTTTGATTTCTTTAAGCAGTGTTTTGTAGTTTTCATTGTAAAGGTCTTTCACTTCTCTGGTTAGGAAGATACCAAGGTATTTGATTTTTTTTATGACTATTGTGAATTGGATTGTGCTTTTTATTTGGGTTTCTGTTTGTTTATTGTTGGTGTATAGAAATGCGACTGTCTTTTGCACATTTACTTTATACCCTTATTTTATCTCCTTAATTCAAGGAGGTTTTTTGACAGATTCTCTTGGGCTTTCAAGGTATAGAATCATGTCATCTACAAAGAGAGCTAACTTGACTTCCTCTTTTCCTGTTTGGATATACCCGACTTACTTTTCTTGTCTGATTGCTCCTGGTAGGACTTCCAAAACTATGTTAACAAGGAGAGGTGAGAGTGGGCGTCCTTGTCTTGTTCTGGTTTTCAGAGGAAATGGTTCCAATTTCTGTCTGTTTAACAGTATGCTGGCTGTGGTTTCTCATAGATGGGTCTTACTATTTTGAGGTATGTCCCATCTATGCCTAGATGTTTGAGAGTTTTTATCCAGAAGGGTGCTGGATTTTATCAAAAGCTTTTTTTGTGTCTAATGATATAATCATGTGGTTTTTGTCTTTACATCTGTTGATGTATTTAATTATGTTTATGGTCTTGCAGATATTGAACCAGTCCTGCATTCCAGGGATGAAGCCTGCTTGGTCAAGGTGGATGTTTTTTGAGGTGTGTTACTGGATCTGGTTTGCTACGATCTTGTTGAGGATTTTAGCATCTATGTTCATCAAGGATATTGGCCTGTAGTTCTCTTTCTTTGTTGGATCCTTATCTGGTTTGGATATTAATGTGATGTTAGCTTCATAAAACGATTTGGGGAGAGTTCCATCTTTCTCAATTGCCTGGAATACTTTCAGTAGGATTGGTATCAGTTCCTCCTTGTATGTTTTGTAGAATTCTGCTGGAAAGCCATCTTGTCCAGAGTTTCTTTTTTGTAGGTAGTTTTCTTATGACATAGTCAATTTTCTGGGATGTTATTGGTCTATTTAGGGTCTCTATTTCCTCTTGTTTCAATCTGGGGAGGTTGTGTGATATCAGAAAGACCTCTGTTTCCTTTGGGTTTTCAGTTTTTTTCCATAGATGTGTACATAGTAGTCTCTGATAATCTTTTGCATTTCTTCGGGGTCAATTGTGACTTGATCTTTTGCATTTCTGATTGTGTTTATTTGGGCTTTCTCTCTCTTTTTTTTTTGATCAGTCTAACTAGGGGTCCATCCATCTTGTTTATCCTTTCAAAGAACCAGCTTTTTGTTTCATTGATTATTTGTATTATATTTTTGTCTTTTGTTTACCAAATTTGGGCTTTGATTTTGGTGATCTGAACTCTTCTGCTGAAGTTAGTGTTTTGATGGTCTTGTTTTTCCATCTTCCTTAGGTGATTTGTTAGCCTGTTAACTGTGATCTTTCCATTTTCTTCATGTGTGTTCACAGAGATATGAATGCCCCTCTTAGGACTACTTTCATGGCATCCCAGGTGTTTTGATAAGATGTTTCTTCATTTTCATTTGTTTTCAGGTATCTTTAACCTCTGTTTTGATTTCCATGTTGACCCAGGAGTTGTTTAGAATCATGCTATTTAGTGTCCATGTCTTTGTGGGTTTTGGGGGAACTTTGTTGGTGTTGACACTTATTTTATTCTACTGTGGTCTGAGAAAGTGGATGAAACATGTTTATGCTTGATTTATGACCGAGGATGTGGTTGATATTAGAGTACACTCCATGTGGTTATAAGTAGAGTATATATTCTGTGGTTGTTGGGTGGAGTGTTCTGTAGTTATCAATTAAGTCCATTTGGTCAAGCATCACATTGCAGTTCTGGATGTCCTTGTTGAATTTTTGTCTGGATGATCTGTCTAGGGTGGTGATGGGTATTTAAGTCCCCAGCTATGACAGTGTAGAGACAATATGTTTTTTAGTTTAAGAAGTTGCTTTATGAAAGTTGGTCCTCCTATGTTGAGTGCATATATGTTTAGGATGGATATTTCTTATTGATGGATTGAACCTTTTATCATTATATAGTGACGTTATGTATCTTTTTAAATTTTTGATAACTTAAAGGGTATTTTGTTTGATACTAAGATCACCAACTCCTGCTTTCTTTTGTGTTTCATTTGCCTCAAATTTTGTGTCCCACTCTCTTACTTGAGTCTGTGAGTGTCCTTTCTGGTGAGATGAGTCTCTTGAAGACAATACATTATTGCCTCGTGATTGTTTATCCATTTTGTCATTCTGTGTCTTTTCAGTGGTGCATTTAGTCCATTCACATTCATGTGAGAGTTTATTCCGTCATGAGGTTCTTATAGAGTTTGTTGTTGCTACTGTTTGTTTATTTCCTTGTTGTCTTTCTTTTGATATTTAGGCTGAGTCATGTGTGGTTTTAATCCTTTTCCTGCATACAAGGACACTATCATTCCTTTTTTTTTTTCCTTTCTTCTGTGTTTAATACCTTCTTAAGTGTTTCTTGTAGAGCTGGTCTTGAGGCAGTGTAAGCTCTTGGTGATTGAACATCTTGGAAGGATTTTAATTCTCCATCATTGATGAAGTTTAGCTTATCTGGGTTGGTAATTCTTGGTTGAAATTGCTTATTTTTGAGAACTTTGAAGATTGGGCTCCAAGCTCTCCTACCCTGAAGTGTTTCTGTAGATAAGTCTGCTGCTATTTTAATTGGTCTTCCCTGTTAGGTAGTCCAACCTTTTTCTCTTGCTGCCTTTAGGGGTTTTTTCTTTTATATCTGCTTTGTGCAGGACAATGACTATGTGTCTAGGAATTGGTATTTTCATTTGTTGTCTTGCAGGGGTTCTCTAAATCTGTGTTTGAAGGGTCACATCACTGATGAGATGAGGGAAGTTTTCCTTGATGACTTAATGGAATGTTTGTTCCAGGGTGGTTGCTCTCTCTCTCCCTCTATCTGCCTCAGGGATTCCAATTACTCTTAGGTTTGGCCTCTTGAAATAATTGCACATCTCTTAAAGGTTTTGTTCTGTCTTTTAAAGCTTCTTTTCTATATTTTTAACAGTTTTGTTTAGTTCCATATTTTGGCTCTCGAGCTCTGAGATTCTTTCTTCTGCTTGGTTAATTCTGCTTCCCATGATTATCATTTTGTTATATTTTATTCATTGTATTCTTTACTGCTGTTATCTCAGTTATCAACGCCTTCATTCTTTCCTCTTGTCTCTCCTCAACTCTATTTATTCTCTCTATTAATGTCTTGATATATGGGTTTGTAATTTGAGACCAGTCATTCCAGAGGCTCTTCATTGTTTGCATTCCAAAGTCTGTATTCTCATTGGTTGACCTCCCAGGGGTCTGTGTGAGAACCACATTCTTCCTTTGGTTTTTCTTCATTTCTGTAGATTTTCTTCTGCTATTTTTTAAACCTCTTCTTTAATTCTGTTGTTCAGGGATGGGGAGAGTAGCTTTTACTTCTGTTTGCTCGATCTCTTTTTTTTTCTTATGTGAATCCTCTGGCTTTGTCCATTTCTGAAGCTAGATTGTGGGTGGGGGTGTACTTTTTGCAATTTTGAGATTGAATTGTTGGGGGAGCTGTGATTCAGAAAGTATCTGCAGATCCCAGTATCCACTGACAGGTGTGTGGGCCCCCTGGCACCCACTTCCCACTGCCTTACAATCTATCCTTGCAGTAGGGGTATAGGCTTGTCCCCCTGAAAGCAAAATGAGGTAAGAAAAAGGAAAATAATGGAAAAAGGAAGGAGGAGGCTGAAAGGAAGTTGGAGAGAGAGAAGAAGGAGACACAAAGATAGACAGAAAAAATTAAAAAACATAAACACACAGACAATCATACAAACACACAAACTGACAAAAAAAGTCCTATTGATGTACTCTCCCTCAAAAAATACCCATACATGAACAGGAAGTCTAAAAAAAGCAGCAATAAAATAACAGAAACAAAGCAAGTATGAAAATGTAATCAAAAACAAAGAAAGAGAGAAGAGGGAAAAAACCTAAAACAAAAACAAACAAATGAAAACAAACTAAACAAATGAACAAACAAAAAGACTCACTCTGAGGCTTCAACTTCAACCTTCTTTCACCTCTGGTCTCCAGTCCCTCCCCTCTGCTCTCAGTGCAGGCTGATAGTGTTGCTCTCAGCATTGGTCAGATGCCACACAGACTACTGTGGGAGGAGGGTGGATCAGATCTGGACTCCTGCCTTCTCTTAATGAAAAGGCAATGATGGATTTTTTTAAAAATGATCCATGTACGTATGGATATTTCCTCTTGATCTGACATTTTCTCAGTGGGATGGTCGAGTATTTTGTGATTTTAGAACCTCTTTGACTTCAACAAGCTACCACAAAATGAAATAGAATTATTAAGTCAACTGTGAATAATAAAATGTCTTTGCCAGCTCTTGGGGCCTGTAGGTAAATGATTTCATGGATAAGCCTGGGCATGAACACAGGAGAGGACTGGCTCACTGTCATTAAAGTCACCTAATGATACAAGCTGGACAACCAGCATTTTTCTTATCAGTGAGGTCAGAAGTGCCTCTGCTTAAAGCTGCTGTGACTTGGCATACCTATTTGGATGGAGACCTTGAGGGACCTGTTGGGGAGAACTTGGTGATCACCTGGGGACACAACTTGTAAACATACCTCATCTAGAAATTTTGCTAAAACTCCTGAGCTTGGAGAGATACCCAGCTTGTGCCAACTTCTGTGTTGCAAGCTCCAGATGCTTTCTCTCTGCTGGGCCAGGTGGGATTCCCCAAGCTTTACCCTTAAAACATCTCCTCAAAGCCCAGAACCAGGATGGAAAGTTCCAGGCTCAGATACTTGAATAGGGCTATGTTGCCTTTACCATACTCTGCTTGAGTGTTCAGCCTCCCGTCATGACCACACTAGGTATGAGTCTGTCTTCCCAGACAAGGTCAAGCTCAGCCAAGAAAAGGGGCTCACCTTTCTCTCCATGACATCACTGGTGATTAATCACAGGTTGACTAGGGGATATAAATATGGTCATTTCTGAGATCATTTGAGTCCAAGTCCTGAAACAGGAAATATAGGAGTTGGAGAAGGATGGAATCTTAAACTCTTCCCATTGTGTTGGTCAGGTTTCTCAGAAGCAGACCCTGCGATGGAGGTTCTGGAGCTAATGAGATAGTGAGGGAGTGCTCTTAGAGGAACCCAGTGAGGGGTGCAGCTTAGGGCAGAGGAACCCACCAGGCAAGGTCTGCTTGTAGCTGAAACGTGTCCTCATCTTGAGCGCCTGGAAAGTTCTGGAAGGGGGCACAGTCCCCAGAGTTGCTCTGTGTTGAAGTGGGGGGGCAAGCTATTATATCTTTATACCCATCAGTCACGGGAAGGAGTACACAATCTCTCAGTGTCTCTGGGCACAGCAGCTTCAGAGGTGAGGTCGTGGTGGAGGGTGCATCTGAGAGCACCTATGCTCAGCACTGGATTGCGGGTCCCCAGGCCTGTTAATAGACACCTAGGGAAGGCACTAAGACAGTGTTGATGGTGTGGTAGAAGACAAGTCTCGGATGCATGGCCACAGTGGGTTTCTTAGGACACCCCCAGGTCTCAGCCTTGGGCCACTCAGGGAGGGTAGGGGTTGTGCCCACGGAGCAGACACTTCTCCGTCCTGCACACACAGGGGCAGGACTGGGCTACCCTCATGACATGAATGTCTACCCTGCTCCCCTGCCACATGAGTTCTTCTGACCCAGGAGGAAAGCCAGGGTTCAGGCTGCACCTTTCAGTACCACTCAGCTACCGGAGTCTTCGGGCATCATGCCAGGCCTTGGGGTGGGAACATCATGAAGTCCTCAAGGGCTGTGCTGGAGCAGAGGTTGTAGACTGCATGCTTGACAGCTGCCTCCTGCTGTGAAAATTGTGTGTGCACTTAAAGAAAAAACACCAAAAGCCTGAGACAACATCAGGATACTTCCTGGAACACCCAGGCTTTTAAATTCTGCTGCTGCTGTTTTATGAATCTGCATTCCCACTGTGTGGCCTCACCTTCCCACATGGCTGCAGGCATGCAGTGGCTGCACCCTCCACACAGGGCTTTTGCTCTTTGGCTTGTTGGGACTCAGCTCCCTGGTCCCTGAAGGTGTCTAAAGGTATGACCCCAGAATCTGTTCCTAGAAACTCAAGACTAACAGAGGGACACACAGTGACGTTTGCAAATTCATATAGTAAGAGAAATGAGGAGGCCCCCAAAGAATTGGGGCCCTGGGGTCAGGGCAGAGGAAGGTCACCCGAGAGGGGAAGGAGCAGCCAATGTGGCCAAGAGGTGAGACTTGGTCCCAGACGGATGGGCCAAGCCCAGGACAGGTGCCCGTGTCATCACGTCATTTTCAGTGTTCTGACACTCTGACACATCGTTCGCAGGCTGAGTCAGGCCCAGTGAGTTTGGCCTCCACAGTGCCATTCACTGTGAGGGCTCATGTCTCTGCACCTTGTCCCCCTTCCTCCAGACCTCAGGTTGTCTCACCTGAGCCAATGCCTTTGCCCCTTCTGCATGCCCCCACTGCCCTGTCCCTTCTCCCCATCTCCAGCCACTACCACAGCTTTATCCCAGCCTCCACAGCCACCCGCTTTCAGGTCAGTCAGATCATACTTCTTCTTGAAAAAAAATGCCCATGGGCCCCAAAGCCTGGGTTGAGGTCAGACTTCTTAGTCCAGTGGTCAACACCCAAGGAAGTCAACCAGTTAAGTCATCTCTGTGAAAAGACAGCCCCAATGTCTCAGGGGGCTACTTGTGGAACACTCTAGATTCTGAATTAACACAGCAAAGTAACAACTGTCAGCAAGTGCTCCACTCAGGAAGCCTCGGATACTCCACAGATTCTGCAAGAAGATGACCCATGGAGCCCTCATGGAGTGCACGTTGCTGGCCTGTGTTCTCTGCACAAGGGCCATCGAGGCAGAAAAGACAGCCAGTTGGAGAAACTGAGGAGGATGCTGGAGCCCTGGCCTGGAAGAACCCTCCATCCCTCCACTACTGCCCATGCCAGAATTGAAGTGTGCTCTGTGGGGCACCCAACTCCACCCCCCTGCCACAAACACACAATTATTGGTGCATAGAATAATCAATGATGCATCTTAGATTCAACAAAATGTGATATATTACATATAAAATGAAATGTATGCTAGGTTCATTTTCTGGATTATCCAGTATATTTATATTTTCTACTTCTTGTCAATTTCACCAATGTGATAGTGCTTTGTAATTTTTAGCTGTAATGTTTCTTTTAACATCTCGTGGTATAATTTCTTCCTTATGACTTGTTCTTTCTAAAATGTTGCAGGCTATTTTTTTTCATTCCAGATTAATATTAGAACTAATGTTTCAAGTTCTCACATATCACTCATATCGATAAATGAATAATTTTTTAAAACTCTGCTAGGATTCTTATTGTATCTTCATTAACCCTGTGAATAAATATGGGGAGAATTGATATCTTTTGAATCATTAAAATTTATTTATATGACTTTTTTATATTTCTGGTTAATGGTATTTTTTCATAGTTATATATTTTAATGCTATTAAGAATAGAATAGAATTCTGTTTTCATTAGGTCTCTATTTGATTATTTTTGGTATCCAGGACAATTAATGATTTTTATATTTTGATGTTGTAACTAGCCACCATTCTAAACTTTCTTAATTATTTTCAAACTATGTTTTTATGATTTTAAGAAGCTTATAAACTTCATGTTAATCAACACTTTAAATACTTTAGGAAAACCATGTAAAAACTGCCACTTTAAATGTATGCATTGATTGTACAACACATTCTAATGTTTTAAAAATTCAGCATCTTAGAATGAAGAAACTTAGATTTTATAAGTGAAAAAACCATATTATTGACATATAAGAATAACATCGGCTCTGTTCTCATATCTTCTCTTCTTATTTTTCGCTTATATGTTGTTTTACTGTCTAATACTAGTGCTGTTGTTCTACATTTTAATAAGAAGGGCTCTAGTGCAGTGGTTTTTAATTACCAAATTTTTCTGTAGTGTGGGGAAAGTCATGAGCCTTTTGAAAATCTGATGATATTGGGCTCAGTGGCTCAGCCTGTAATCCCACACCTTGGGAGGCTGAGGTGAGTGGATTGCCTGAGCCCGCGGGTTCGAGACCCGCCTGGGCAACTTGGTGAGACCTCATCTCTACAATAAATCAAATATTAGCCGGGCATGGTAGCGCGTGCCTGTAGTTCCAGCTACTTGGAAAGCTGAAATGGAAGGATCTCCGGAGCCCAGCAGGTCGAGGCTGCGGTGGCCGGGAGCAGCCACTGCACTCCAGTCTGGGAGACATAGTAAGACTCCAACTCAAAAAAAAAAAAATCTGGTGAAAGGCATGCATTCTATCCTCTGAATAAAAGCAATGTGCACTCACATTCAGACCTCTAGTGCCTAACTTTCAAAATTCTCCCAATCCCCTATAAAAGGTGTCCACCAACCATCAAAGACCATAAAAGCTGATTCAGAATTCCTCCACTAGGAGTTTACTTATGAATGAATGTTAGGTGTTAACATATCATCTTTGCTTGGTTAAGACATGCTCTTTATTTCTGTTTCATTTCTTCTGCTTAAAGTTGGTGATTTGTGTTGCATTTTATTAAATATTACTCAGATATTTCAGTAGAATGCATTGTCATTCTCATTTCTTCAACCCTCCCTGTACTCACACGTTTTGCCACACGACCATGTAGTTTCTCCTGCAAGAAGAGTGGATTTCTCTGCACTGCTGTTATTCAAACAAGTATGTGACTTCCTTTGGTCAATTGGATGTTAGCTGGTAGCTGACTGGATGTGAGCCGAGGCTAAAACTATGTTTGTGTGGTTCGGTTTCCCATCTCGTGCTCCTCCTCACCACAAGAAGAGCATGCTAGGAGTGGCCTTCTGGTCCACCAGCAATGAGAGACAAGTAGACAAAAGACCACTGAAAGTTGAAGACAAGTGACATGAGCACAACTTAGATTAATTGACCTACAGTTTACCCACAGATGTATATGCAGAAGACTTCTCTGTGGTTCGATATCTCTGTATTAGTCAGGGTTGTCCAGAAAAACACAACCAATTGGGGAGGGGGAGAGAGAGGAAGAGAGAGGATTGGGGGGGTGAGAGAGGGAGGCAGAGAAGAGGGAAGAGAGAGAGAGAGAAAAGAGAAAGAGAGAGGGGCAAGGAGGGGGGAGGGGAGGGGACAGAGGTAGAGCAGGGGGCAGAGAGAGAGAGAGAGGCTAGAGAACCAGGGAAGCCAGTAGCATGGTTAGTTCAAGTCCTAAGGCCTGAGAACCTGGGGGGCAGGTGGGGACTGTGCAAGCCCTGGAGTCCAAAGACCAGAAAACCTGAAGCTTTGATGTGTAAGGACAGGAGAATATGAGTGTCCAGGATCCAGGAGAGAGAGAGAGAAGGAGGGAGAAGGAGAGTGAGAAAGAGAAAGAGAGGAGGGAGGGAGGGCAGGGGAAAGAGAGAGAGAGAGATTGAGAGAACACAAGCCAGCAAATTTTCCTTTCCATGTTTGTTCTATCCAGGTCCTCAGACAGTTGGATGGTGCCTGCCCGAGTTGGGTGAGGGTGGATCTTCCTTTTTCAGTCCATTAATTCAAATGTTAATGTATTCTAGAAACATTCTCACTGATATATCCAGAGATAATGTTTTACCAGCTATCTGGGTATCTCCTAATCCAGTCAAGTTGACAACGAAAATTAACAGTCCCAATCACTGAGTTTGGGTACTGGCTTGTTCCATAGAACTTTAAAGCTAACCAAAACAGGTATTTATCTGTTGTATTATCAGTCCATTGTTACATAACCAAATTACTGCCATCTTAGTGACTTAAAACAGCACAGAATTTTCATGGATGCCTGGAATGGTTTAGCTAGGTCCTCTGCTCAGGTTCTCACAAGGCTGCATCAAGGTATCAACAAAATTGTGTTCCTATGTAGACATCTGACTGGGAAAGAATCCACTTCCATGCTCAATCAGGTTGCTGGCAGAACTCACTTTCTTATAGCCATATTGCCAAAGTCCCTTTTCCCCCCTTTGACAATTTCTAGGTCAAGAGCCATGCTTGGCTACTAGAGGTCACTTCAGGTCTTTGACATGTGGCCCCTCTGTAGAGCCATGTGTCACAACAAGGCAGCCTACTTTTTAAAAGCCAGAGAGAGGAGAGAAGGGAGAGAGAGCGCTTTTGTTCAAGACTTTCTCCTAAAGGGCTTGCCTGATTAGGCTAGGCCCACCCAAGATAATATGTCTTTTGAGTAACTCAGAGTCAACTGATTAAGAGTTCTTATTACATCTGTAAAACCCCGTCATCTTTATCATATTCCATTGGTTAGAAGCAAGTTACAGTTCCTACTACAGTCAAGGAGTAGGGATTATGTAAACTAATTGGGAGTCATCCTAGAATTCTGTCCTACCACAATCTTGTACTTAGTATGGCTAATCATATTAATATGTTAATGTAATATTTACAAGTTAAATCACTTGACATTCCTAGAGCAAATTATGCTTGGTTATAATGTATAACTCTTTAAAAATGCTGCTGGTTTTCTTTCATTGGTAATTTCTTATGTACCTTTGTTCTCAGATTAAGGTACTCAGAGGAGATTGATCTGTAGTTTCTTTGCCATTCTTACAGATTTGATAACAAAAAGTGAAGATAACATTGTAAAACACATTTGAAAGTCTACTGTATCTTTCAGGGCTCAGTCAGGGAAACAGAATCACCACAAATATTATGAGAATAAGAACGAGAACTCACATGGATCAGAAGAGATCTAGGAACGTAAAACATGGGGTGAAGTGAGGGGAAGTAGAAGACTCAGAGGAGCCATGATTTACCTGTTGAGCCTGGCTGGCTAGATGAACGGACAAGTTAGAGCTCGAGGTCCTGGGGGTACTGCTGGAAGACAAGCTGACCGTAAAACAAAAGCGAGGTGAGGCCATGCCAGGACCCACCAGGCAGCTCTGCATCTGTCTGACACGGTGGATGCCCACCCCAACCTCTGATAATGACCTCAGCTTCCTTCCCACCCTGGGAAGCTCATGTGAGTTCCTCCTTGGTCATTCTGGGAAGCAGCGTTTTGGGTCTCAGACAAGAGTGGTCGTGCCAAGTTGACAAGGCACAAGCCAGGTCCACCTTTCATTTTCTGATGTTTGAAATGATCCTGACAGCATGGGAAATACGTTCCTTGACAGATGGAAAGGACTTGCCCATAAATCTTTGGATGCCGGACAGGGTCACAAATAGACATGAAGTAAAAGATACAGAGGAGACAAGTTTTCAAGTTGGGCAGAGAGAGGGCAGATTCCTGGCCAGTTACAGCCCTCTCCCGGCTCACAGGGAGCACTGGTTTCTTACCTTCCAGCTGAGAGCCGGAGTGATCCCACAGAGGTGGAATTACTTTTTGGAGCAAAGGACAGGTGGATGCATACTCAGAGAGTGCCTGGAATGGGAACAATTGCTTTCCTTCACCATCCGTACAGTTTTATCCTTTCCTCGTCAACCTTTTATCTATTATTTTCTTTTTTTTTTCTCAGAAGTTTAGATGAATCATTCACTTTCATTGTCGTTTTGGTTTTGTTTCAGTCAACCACTCCTTCACTGGTTCTTTGTTTCATGTTTTATGCTGTCTGGATTATATACTCTTCACATATTTTCCTCTCAATTACTTAAAATGTATACATGAAGACTTAATGATTCTAGTAGTTATTTTCTTTATAGTTAGAGAAACAAAGGTTAAGGTAGAGCTTTAAGTAATTGAAACCATAACTATCTCTTGTTTCATAGTTACTTTAAATTCCCTGTCTAGTATCTTTGTCGTATCTGAGTCTGTCTTTAACATTCACGTTGTCCCTTCAGATGGTTCTACCTTGCTTTTTAGCATGCCTTGTGGCATTTTGTTGAAAGTCAGACGTATATTGGGTACTAAAAACTGAGGTAAAAATCCTTAATGCGAGGGTGTATGTTAATCTCAGTAGGATTTGGGCTGCATTTAATGTCTGTTGTAGCTGTAAGTACCAGAAGCTTCGGACTTCTCTGATGTCACTGTTTTTGTCTCCCTTGTTGACTTTAGACTTCCCTGTGAACTCCTCCTCAGAAAATGTGTGTCTGCAGCATGTTCTGTTGTTATCACCCACCCCCCACCATTATGATAATAACCCCACGGGTGTCATGGCAATGTGTAGAAGAGCAGGGTCGTTCTATACTCTGATTAAATCTCAGTATTTTGGTGGGCTTGCTTCTCAGAGTTGAGACCTTCACCAGTGCTGATCCACTTGTGGAATGACAAGTGCCCCTGCTCCCTTCCTGGCTTCAGCGTTCCCAAGCCACTTCCTTGAAACTGTAACTCCAGCGTACCATGTTCTCACGGCTACCCTCTGGAGTTGCCACAGGACGCTGGAGAGACCTTGAATGGGAGGAATAACCTTCCTCGGCGGGGATCAAGCTTCAGAACAAAAGTAAGTGAGGAGCTTGGAAGTTACCATTTCCATTCCAACAACAAGAAAGTGGGGCAAACTGGAAATCAAGACTTTTCTTAGACTCATCAACGAGGTGGTGGGACAAAGCCACTTTGATACCTGGAGGAATGGGGACATCCTGCGAGACACCAGTGGGAAGTCCAGTGGGAAAAGGACTCCCCATTGTCACCATGTGGTATTCTTGTAGCCTTTCCATGAGAACTTGGCAGCCTTCCTGGAGGCAAAGCTCACCAAGTTATGGGGGCTTCCCTAAGACTCCAACCGCAGTAACCACTCGTTCTCACGTGAGTCTACATGCAGCCTCTGGCAAATCCTCAGAGTCATCATCGGAGCTGTCCTGTCAGGTTACAGCTCCTGTGGCTTCAGCTCCAAGCAAACGGACATCTGTTGTGGTGTCTCGTGGATGGCCCCGTCCCGCCAGGTACCAAAGTGGCTTTGTCCCACCACCTCATTGATGAGTCTAAGAAAAGTCTTGATTTCCAGTTTGCCTCACTTTCTTGTTGCTGGAATGGAAACAGTAACTTCCAGGCTCTTTACATGTTGGAACTGAAAAGGAATGTCTTTGTTATCTTTTTAACATAGACACGAATGGAGTGTTTTATCAGTTATTTTGATTAATTCAGATGCAAAGTCTAACCAGCCACCGAACAGATAGAAATCTGAAGCTCTGGGTTCACTGTATAAATGTTAAGTACACCTTTGTGTATTATTGTTTAGAATGGGAATTGATGACAATAATGGTCTGGGAGGAAGCACTGAAGATTTTATTATAGGTTATGTCTAGCCGGACTCAGTGGCTCAGCCTGTAATCCCAGCGCTTTGGGAGGTCGAGGTGAGTGGATTGCCTGAGACTACAGGTTCGAGACCCGCCCAGGCAACTTGATGAGACCTCATCTCTACAATAAATCAAAAATTAGCCGGGCGTGGTAGCGCGCGTCTGTAGTTCCAGCTACTAGAAGGCTGAGGCGGAAGGATCGCCGGAGCCCAGCAGGTCAAGGCTGCAGTGGCGGGGAGCGGCCACTGCACTCCAGTCTGGGTGACAGAGTGAGACTCCAACTCAAGAAAAAAAGAAAGGAAAAGATCATGTCTATTACAGTGTGAATTCTGGGCACTTCTTCCTTTTTTCACTCTTGTAGACATGTTCAAGCCAGACTCATGGCCTTCTGCAAAAAAAGAAAAAGGAAAAAGTTGTTATCTGTGGGGCTCAACGGCTCTCCCGAAATCACAGAGCAAAGTTGCCAGTCTAGGTCACAGGTCTCATGCTCCCGGGACAGGCCCATCTTGGTAAATGGACACATGTGAAGGGAAATGTCAGAATTTAAAAATAAGTCACCAATCATGAGACGCAATCGTTATTTTTCAGAAACAAGTGTGAGAGGTATACACTATGAAACTGACCTAAGCAAGAGTTGAGATGCAGAATTGCACAATGGCCCCTTGAGACAGGAGGCGAGGGACAGGTACAGCCGTGACTGCAGGCCAGCCCCTGCGCGGCATGCCCTGGTGTCCGAGACAGGCTTCTCAAGGTGGCCTGGGCATCTCCTCATGTGGCAAGGCCGGAGAGATTATAAGGAGGAGGAAATTAACTTTGGCCAAATATCTACTATACTGCATTTCATTCACTCCTCTGCTCACTCTTGTGTAAGAGTAATTGAGTGGGGACCAACGGGAGGTCCAAACTTTACTTGTACAATGACCACTTGTGTCCTCACTTATACCCACATCTTTAAAATAAATAAATAAATTTTTAAAAAGAATAATCAACGAAGCATTCTTTACTTATTAATGAATGAGCAGTACATTCCATGTTCTGTCCTTGGTGCTGCTGATCGACAGATAAGTGGGACCTAGTCCATTCTCCGGGAGCTTGTCATGCATTGGGGAAGGCAGGCAGGCAGCCAGGTCACTGTTCCAGCGAGATATGTGCTAAAGAAGTCTTTGCAAGTTTCCTTGGAATAGCTTTAGACTCCTCTGAGTCTGAACCCTGCCCGGGTGGAGACAGGGGATGGCAGGAAGGGTGTCCTACACCTGGGTCATGAGATGCCATGGGAGAGAGTGGGCATGGGGGTGAGAGGGAAGGGTAAGGGAGGCAGGGGAAGAGCTCACGTGCAGGCTGGAGGCCCAGGGTGCAGGGAAGCCTGACGTACTCAGGAAGTGTCTGGTTCCATGCGCACACCACTTAGGGTGAAGTAGCTGGGTCAGGATAACGTCTTGGTTCTTGGGCAACGGGAGTGATGAAGAGATTTCAGCAGGACAGCCTCCTGGTCAGATCTGTGCTTAAGGGAGATCACTGTGGTAATTACATAGGAAATGGATTGGTTTATATAAGACTGGTAGCACAGAGACTGACTGAGAAACTCAGGCAGAAGTGATAAGAGCTCAAAGTAATGGTAGTGGTGAGGGAGAAAGACTAGAGGACTGAATAGATGTTAAGGAAACAAGATGGCAGCATTGAATGGCCAACCTGATGAAGAGGGTGAGGGAAAGGGATGCATCTGTATAACCCAGATCTAGGTGGGAGGTAATGAGAGATGGGTTGTTCTATTTGTGTGATAAGAAACAAAGAGGAACCTTTGGATGTGTGGGGGGGGGGTTAGTATAGAATGACTGCAGTGTGAGTGTGTTGAGGGAACTTCCGATCGGATGTATCCAAACTTTGGAATTGAAGAAAGACCGACACTTGGACGGAAGACGCTGAAGCAGACGCTTGTCACTGCCCTCCCAGTCGGTATTCCTTGGTCCACCCAGAAGTTGCTTGGGTGCAATTCCCATTCAGAACTGTGGCTTTCTGTGTCTCTCTGCCTGAGACAGTCTCTGGCCATGGGTGTTGTCTGGCATCTTCCCAGAGGAGAGGACCCCTCGGGAACAACCCTCAGTTGTGAGGATGCTGCTGGATAAATGTCAGCTTCTTGGAGAGAAGAATCCACTCTGCGTGCATTCTATGTCATCGTTTCTCAAAGTTTAACCCAACGCTTTCCCCCTGGAAAAAAATTGTTAAAACTCAGATTCTGGACTCCCTTCAGAGACTTGAACTTGGGCTCTGATTTATTAGGTCTGATGGAGAGGAGAAGGATAAGATTTGCAAATTTTTTTGTTGTTTTTTAGAGATAAAGTTTCCTCTGTCACCCGGGCCTGATCTCTTCAGTGGCACGATCCTGGCTCACTGTAACTTCAACCTCCTGGGCTCAGAGGCTACTCCCACCTCAGACTCTTGAATAGCTAAGACTACAGGTACAGCCACCACACCTAGCTAACTTTCCTTTTTTTAATAGACAAAGTGTCACTCTGTGGCCCAAGCTGGTCTTGAACTCCTGACCTCCCACCTTGCTTCCCAAAGCACGTGGATTATAGATATGAGCCACCACACCAGGCAAGGATTTGTATTTCTCTACAGGTCAAAATCACAACAAGATATAATGTTACCCCAGTCAAAATAGCTGTTATTAAAAAGACAAAAAAAAAAAAAAGATGCCGGTAAGGATGTGGGGGGAAAGGGAACTCTTATCCACTATGAATGGGAATGTAAATTAGTATAACCACTATGTAAACCAGTATGGAGATTTCTCAAAAAACTAAAAATAGAACCACCATACAATCCAGCAATTCCACTACTAGGTATTTCTCCAAAGAAAAAGAAGTCAGTATATCAAAGGGATGCCTGCACTTATGTGTTTATCCCAGCATTATTCACAATTGCAAAGATATGGAATCAACCTAAGTGTCCATCAGTATACAGATGGATAAAGAACATGTGATATATGTGTGTATGTGTGTGTGTGTATAATTAAATATATATATATGAAATGTCTACATTGGAATGCTATTTGGCATTAAGAACAATAAAAATCATGTCATTTGCAGCAACATGGATGGAACTGAGGGCCATCATGTTAAGTGAAATAAGCCAGGAACAGAAAGATAAAAATGACATGCTGGGACCCATATGTAGGAGCTGAAAACTTGATCTCATGAAAATAGAGAATAGAATAATAGATCCCAGAGACTGGGGCTAGCGTGAAGGTGGGAGAGGGAAATGTAGAGAGGCTGGTGAATGGGTACAAGGATGCAGGTGAATAGAAGAAGCAAGTCCTAAAATTCGATAGCAGACTAGGGTGACTGCAGAGAGCAGCAATATGTGTGTGTACTCCAAAGGAGATAGAAGAAAGAACTTGAGATGTTACCAACACACCGAGATGATAAATACGCAGTGATAGACATTCCAGATTCCAGACTTGATTATTACACATTCTATGCATGTAACACATACGCATATGTACCCCATAACATGTGATATGTTCTACATCCAGAAGATAAAATAACGTTTGATTTGCATTTCTAGCAAGCTCTTCCGTGCAGTGGCTCTCATAGGGAGCCCGGGGTTTGCTCCCAGTTTTGGGGAGGGGCAACCCTCTTATTTAAAGCTGACGTTATTGATTTTCTCCCTTTCCTGTCTTCCTTCCCTCACCTGACTTCTTGGGATCACACCCCAAATGAACTGCTGGCACTCAAATCCTTGTCTGAGGTCTGCTTTGGGCAAATCCTAATTATGATAGCTACTAAGGTCCCCATCTTATCTGTAATAAGGGAATAACTGGGGAAACGACTCAGAACTGTCATCAGAATTAGAACAGATAAGACATGCGTGAGGAAGCCGGGCTCGGTGGCTCAGCCTGTAATCCCGTGCTTTGGGAGGCTGAGGTGAGTG
>NW_007259636.1:77047-99046 GCF_000164805.1 Carlito syrichta
ACCAGCCAGTGGGCAGCCCCGCCTGAGCTTATTGGCACCCACGAGTCTCCCCGCCTGCCCTCCCCTGTCCCGCCCCCGCTTATCCCCTCTCCCCCTGGCCGCACCCTCATCCCCCCGCGACCCTCGCGCCATGGAGGGCCACCAGGAGCGTTACTCCGAGCGATGCACTCACAGGCTCTCCGCTGGACCTGGGCTCCACCACTGCCCCGACCCCACAGGCCTCAGCCCCGGCGCCCGGTAGCAAGTCGCTTTCCTTCAGAAGGCCCCCGATGTCCAGATCGGTCACCTCCGTCCCAAACACCACCTCCGCGGGGCAGGGACTCCTGGCGGGCGGTGCTGCCACTGCTGGGCCACCAGTCTGCGTCCCGCCCACGCCCTTGGAACAATCCACCGGAGGCCTGAAGTCGGACGTGGACCTTCTGCTCCGAGAAATGCAGCTACTCAAAGGCCTTCTGAGCCGGGTGGTCCTGGAGTTGAAGGAGTCGCAGGCCCTTCCGGAGCTCAGGGGAACACCGGAGACCTCCACCTCGCGCTTGGTGGTGAGCCCGGGAACCCTGGAAGCCACGCCTGTGGAGAGTTGAGAGGCCAGCCACTCTCCCCAGGCTCATTCCTCCCGGGTCTCTCCTGTTTCCCCTCACCGAGAGGCCTTGTAAAGTGTGTTCCTTTGTTTTGCTGTGATTCTAAAGGAGCGCCCATGGTTGTGGCTAACGATTTCTTTTTTTGAGTTGGAGTCTCACGCTCCCCGCCACCGCAGCCCCGACCCGCTGGGCTCTGGCGATCCTTCCGCCTCAGCCTTCCGAGTAGCCAGAATTACAGGCACGCGCTACCACGCCCAGCTGATTTTTGATTTATTGTAGAGATGAGGTCTCACCTGCCCAGGCGGGTCTCGAACCCGTGGGCTCGGGCAATCCACTCACCTCAGCTCCCAAAGGTGGGGGATGACAGGCTGAGCCCAGCGGAAGGAATTCTTAACAACCACATGCAGGCAGAGCCCAGGTCTGTCCCCCTCCTTTGCTATGTATTTCATCTTTGGTGAGGAAGCGCTAGTTCTTAATGCTGTTGCGCTGCTTTTGAGAAGTTAGTAAAGTTTCATTTCTATTGTTGTTGCTGCTGTTGTGGTTATTATTATTATTATTATTATTATACAACATATGAGGAGTTAATGTTATTATTGTCATTGTTGATGCCATTTTATGAGGAGAGACCAAAAAAAGAAAGAAAAAACCTGGAATTTATTTATAAAAACTTGTGTATTTATTCTTGCATGTTTAAACTTCTGTCACCTTCAAAGTACTCCCCATTGGATGCAACACACTTCTTGAGACACTTTTTTCCACTGCTCAAAACAGTTTTTGAACTCGTCGATTTTGTTGCCTTTTAGTTTCGCCTCTTCCACGTCTGCAAGACGTTTCCTCTTTGAGGACTCTGTTCAGCCAGGGAAACAAACAAACAAAAAGAACATCGCTCAGGACAAAATCGGGTGCATAGGAAGGGTGGGGCACACAGGTCACGCCACTTTGGGTCCAAAACTGCAGAACGCTCAGCGCAGTGCAGGCAGGTGAGCTTCTAAATCACGCATCATGAAATGAGCAAAAAGCCTCTCACAGCCACACTAGCTGGTGCACCGATGTAGATGGGTTCCTAGAACACTCACCTGGTGGGGTAAGCCTGTACTACACAGGGCCCACTCTCCAGAAGATAATTGCAGGTTTTTGGGGGGTCCCCACTTATTGGTGGAGCCCACAGATCTTCTGAAACCGAAACAGAACTTCATGCTTCGGCGAAGGGAAGGCCCCAGTTTTTATCCGCTTTGTCAAGGAATCCTCAAAGGGATACAATCTTTGATTTAGAGGGCAGTGTAAGTCTGTGAGAGCCAGTGAGACTGAAACCAGGAAAACAGTTATATGTGCAGATTGCTAGGAGAACCAGGAAAACGGGCCAAGCTTGTGCCCTAGGGGGCAGCTGCTTACAAGGACAGCAAAGAGAGATGGTGGTGATGTGGATGGCGAAGAGAAGAAACTGCCAGGGAGAGGACAGTCAATGGTGGCAAACTCTCCAGAGAAACAGGCGGGTGAAAGGAAACCACCACGTGTGCAAGGCATTTGGGGGGGAGGGCGGGGCAGGAAGCAACCAGGGATGGCTCAGGGGCTGTAGCGGGCAACCAAGAAGAGAAAAGGCGTCAACGGAAGATTCCAACAACTCTGCCAGGAGGTCTGACTGCAAGGGGGCTGTGGAAGGCACCGGCAGTACAGGATGGCAGTGGGCCACTGAGGGAGGTGTTGGGGAAAAATCCTTGTAAAACGTCGATTAAAAATAAAAAAAGTAGCAGCAGACCAGAAATGCTTACAAAAGCATGGCATCTTTCATCGCTGTTTTAAATATGTGACTGAGTCCCAGAGAAGTAGAAACAGATCTGTCTGGTTTCATTTAACCCGTTAACCTCACAACTGGAAGTTGGCTTCAGTCTGTCTCTTGGGTGAGTAACATCTCCAACGCATATTATTTCTTAGAATTGTCCAAAAGTCCTTGCAGTCACAAATACCCACCTTCCCATGACTGTGACGCTGGATTGGCATTCTTCCATCGAGTCATTTTCCAAGGCGTCCGCACTGCCCTTTCTCAGGGTGGCTTTTCAGGATATGAGACCCCCAGAAGGGGCAATGCGAGCGCAGTGTGTGGACAGGTCAGACAAAAGTTACAGTGTGAGAAACGGGGAATTACCACCAAACATACTCACTTTCTTCTTTCTCACTGTGTTCATCCTTTCTGTCTGGTTCTGCTCTCACTTCCTAGACAGGAGGAGAAATATCAGATTGCTGGATTTTAAAAAGTAAAAAACTGCAAGCAGAAGCATGCCCTTCTCCTCTGGTTCTTAGCATTCTGGAATGCACCTGTGTTAAAATATGAAGAAAGAAAGCGAATATAAATTACGTATTTTCCAACTTAACTTAAAATGCATTATTTCTGCTTTGTTCTCTGGAATTCGTCTTATTAAGGGGACAGGTCCATGTGGCTTAATTCTGAATCAGTTTGTTCACGTCTTTGTAATTCAGTGGCAAGAATTTGTGTCTCCAGGCATCAAATTAATCTTTTTATTTTTGGACCGTAAGCAACACATACAAAATATAGACCTCTTTGTTTACCTAGTATGCAATGCATTCCCATCTTCTGATTCCACCAAATCTTAAATTTCTCCCTTTAAAGAAGAAGACTTTCTGAATGATTTTTTTTTTAACGCAGTATAACCTTTGTCCCAATATTGGAGTTGAGCATAATAATGGCATTATCCTCTGGCTGGTATTCATGTATATCAGAGCTCTTCATGGCCTCCCTCCAATCCAAACTCTGAGGCGACCAGCCTCCAAGTCCCTGCCTTCCCAACAATTTTGGCAACAGGTTAACTGATATTTTATGACTATTTAAGATATGTACCAAATCGTTATTTTTTTTTTTTAGAGTTGGAGTATCACTCTGTCACCCAGGCTGGAGTGCAGTGGCATGCTCCCGGCCACCACAACCTCAACCTTTTGGGCTCCCGCAATCCTTCTGCCTCAGTCTTCCAAGTAGCTGGAACTACAGGCACGCGCTACCATGCCTGGCTAATTTTTGATGTATTGTAGAGACAAGGTCTTGCCAAGTTGCCCAGGTGGGTCTCGAACCTGTGGGCTCAGGCAATCTACTCGCCTTGGCCTCCCAAAGTGCTGGGATTACAGGCTGAGCCACCGAGCCCGGCCCCAAGTCATTATTTTTAAGTATTGTTTTAGTACAGTCATTCTTTGTTCCGCTTAGACATTTTAAATCTTTATTTTTCCCCTAAACTGAACAAGAAAATAGTTTGCATTCTTTCTTTCTTTTTTTTTTTTTTGAGTTGGAGTCTCACTCCATCGCCCAGACTGGAGTGCAGTGGCCGCTCCCGGCCACCGCGGCCTTGACCTGCTGGGCTCCAGCGATCCTTCCGAGAACTCTCTCCAACCCCCCAGACTTTTGATGAGAATCTAATCTAGTCTTGAGGAGAAGGGAGGAAAGTCAAAAAGACGGGCTGTAACAATGAACCCGAACGTAAAGAATCTGGCTGCAAAAAAACCAATAGAAATGGGAGCTAATTTCTGGCAGCCCTCTCTTGCAATGCCCCCCCTCTGCCCCCCTGCGGCTTCCGGCTTCCTCTCCCAGGGTCTAATATCCCCCCCCGGAGGGTAGTGTTCCAGGTAGGCGGGATCCCTTCCTGGGGAGAGAGGAACCACCCAAGGTTGGAAGGACCCATTTCAAAAGCGAGTATGCTGGACCCGTCGACTGCACCCTGAGCAGGGGGGCCAGGCCTCTGGAGCAGACATGGAGCCCGTCCCTGGACCTGGACTCATGGGGGCTCAGGAAGCCTTCCCTGACGGTGGCCTTCGGGGCCTCACTTCTCCTGACGGCTGCAGCTTGACATCAGTGTCTCCCTCAGATGCTACAGATGCTACGGCCCCTTGTTCTTACAGCAGGCCACTCATCCTCACAGACTGTGGCCCCCTCGGTTGTAAGATCCGTGTGTCCACTGTAGTGAAACCCTCATAACATCTTGCACACAAGCACAGGCTCCATCTTCACCCACCCACCCCATGAGGCGTGAACGAATGAGCAATCGCCCACAGAGGCCAAGATTGCCTAGCCAAACCCAACGGACCCCCCAGCTTTATAAGCCACCCCTCTCAAAGAACATGTGAGGAAGCTCTTAGAGCCAAGGATGATCTGTCTCTCTTTGCCAGATTCTGACCACACCCCCTCGGGCAAGGGAAGCCCTCCTGTGTGCCTGTGAGGACCCACCAGGGTTTCATTCCCACCCTGGACTTACCAGCTGTCCTGCTGCCATTAGGGAAGGTCTCCAAGAGAAGTCTCCACTCAAGCTGAAGAGGCAAGATGAGTGACTTTAAATACCAGGGCATGTCCCGAATTCCAGGCCAGCAGGATTCCCGAGTGCCTCTAGAACAAAGTTGGGCTCCTTAGCTCCCTGCTTGGCTTTCATTGCTTCTGGCTGGAATGACCCCCTTCTCCCCTCTTTAAATCTACTCGTTGTTGGACATGGAGCTCTCCTCTCCCCCCAAAGTCCTGTCTCAATTCACTCAACAGAAGTAATCTCTCGCTTTTCTAAACCTCATCACACTTTGGATATTCTGTTTGTTGTTCATTGATTCACTTATCCAGTCAGTCAAATAGTACTTAGCAGAAAGCACTCTGCCTCACATCAGGAGATACAAAGGTGATGGAGCCTTCAGTCCTCTGGGTTTACACCCTGGGTCGGGGCTTCGCTGCTTGGTCTCTTCTGATAATGAGGAAAACAAGGGTACCACTCCATGGGGTGGGCTGATTAATGCAACATTCATTCTTCAGTGCACAGTGAGTGTTTTTTGTGTGCTAGGCAGTGTTCTGGGCACTCAGTGACCTGGTCAGGGCTGGACAAGGTCTCGTTCAGGATAACCTCAAGGGCGTGTGACCTACGTCTTTGCACAGGATCTCACACTTAGAAGGGTCCCTTTGGTTGAATGCCCTAAAGTCACCATCATGAAAGTTGTAACAATTTGTGAAAAACGGCTCCTGTATTTTTATTTTGTGAGGTTATATGGCAGTCCTGGCTCCCTTGCTGAAGGATTTGCATTTGCAGTGGAGGGTGGGGGTAAAAATAGATGAGTTCATAAACAAACACGACATTTCGGACAGTTCCGCATGAGGAGATGGAGTGGAAGGAGGGGCTACTTCAGAAAGGGAAACAAAGGCAGGCTGTCGTGGAGGGGGACCGGGAGTGGAGCCCTGCATGGCGGGAGGACCCAACCATAGGCAAGGTGCAATAAACCAGTCAACCGCATGAGCGAAATAAGCAGAGTCGCCCCAGAAGGTGCCGGGGTAGGTGCTCAGCGTTTGGTTGTGCTCGGGATGTGTGGGCTGGTGGGTGCTCCGCCCACCTTCTACCCTTCAGGAACTCGTCAGGCACTGGGGCTCCTTTCCCTTCCTCTCCTAGCCAGCCAAGACAGCGCATCAGCACCATCAGAAGCGGGAAGCAACACCCCGGCGCACGACTCTGGAAGCAGAGCCGGATTTCACCTCGCTTCTTCTCCAAGGCAGCCTCGGCCATGAGGCCCTTGGAGCCTCTCTGGGTTTCTTTTTACCTGACTTTGTCCCAGGAAATGCAGAGACCGCACAGGGAACTTTAGAGACCCCATCACCAGGAGGCGGTCCATCTCCTGGCGACATTTCGATGCAGGGATGCAGGGTGGTGCTTGCGCATGCCCTCCTCTACTTAGGTCTCCAGACTCAGTCCCCGCTGTGGTGTCCAGAGCACGCTGATAGGGTTTGCAGGGGGATGGGAAGGAGGCTGCAGTTAAAACAACTCATCGTGTAAACCTCGCGAATGGAGCACAGAGTTGCAACGGCCCAAAAGCGAACACTGTGCTCTAACAGCGTTGTCCTGTTACCAATTGCTTAAGTGCCAATATCTGCTTTCCCCAAAGCTATGTTGTAGCAGGAAAAATAGAGAGATCGTGACACCGAGACTATTATAGGAAGTGGCACTTTATCACGCTGGCCATCCATTATTCACTCAATCATACAAGAAATATATTTGAGCATTTGCCGCATTCTGCCACAATGTGACTGATAACAGCCTGGTACTGACTGTCAGTGTTTGCTTTCCTAAGGCTGCATTTCAGAGACAAGTGATTAACAACATCTTGATCGTGACTGGTTTAGTGCGGACATTTGCACTTCAAGGCTGTGGGACCAACAGCCCCCAGCAGTGCCCATCTCTGCATCTCAGGGCTCAAACTCCCTAAACTGCTTCTCATTGTCCAATTCAACTCCACTGGGGTGATATAAGGGCCCTGCAAAAAAACAAAAGGGTTGGTTTCTCTCTATAGAGCCAGCCCTCTCCCCCATACCTTCTTTTCTTTTCTTTTTTTTTTGAGTCAGAGTCTCACTCTGTCGCCCAGACTGGAGTGCAGTGGCCGCTCCTGGCCACCGCAGCCTCGACCTGCTGGTCTCCAGGGATCCTTCTGCCTCAGCCTTCCAAGTAGCTGGAACTACATTTCTTTTCTTTAATAAACCTTTTAACCCCTGTTGTCTCGACTCTTCCTTTTCTGCATACTTTACACACGCTGATGGGCATGTCGGAGCTTTTCACAGCAGCCTTCTGCAGTTTGACCCAGTAAATTAGTTGTTACTCAGGGCAAGTATTTCCTGGAGGTCTCTAGGGAAGAGGGGACACGGGGCCCGTGACCAGGGCTCTGCCCTCACATTGGCCGCTCACTGTCCTATTCATGAACCCCTTCTCCCACCATTGGAGCCTTAGCCTAGCGGCTTCATGAGGAAGACAGAATAAAATGACCCCATCATCCAGCTAGGCAAGGATGATTTGAGATAACAAATTAGTGCAGCACCAAGCACAGTGGTGGGCACACGAGACTGCTGTCACCTCCTCCAGGCTGTCTTCTGTCATCAACAGGCTCCACTATAGTCCTTGATGCCAGCACAGCAGTCCCTGTGATTCTGTTGCCACACGCTCCCAGTGAAATTCAACAATTGCAACCAACAGACCAGAAAGAAAGCTCCCTGAGGGCAGAGGCTTTCAGCACCACAGTGCCCACCAGGACCTGGTATCTAGCAGGTATGTGGGAAGGGTCTTCCCAAGGGAATGAAAGGAATGTCATAGTCAGGTCAGAACAGACCGTGTGTGAGTAGGGCCCAAGAAGAAGACACAGCGACACAACAAGGAAGGACACGGAATGCTGTGTAGTTGAAAGCAAATCTCAGCCACAATGTAATTATGCACCCAGGAAAAGAGAGGCCCCTCTCATGGGACACCATGTGAGGAAAGGAAAATAAACTCAATCTAGGTCAATTTAAAGGTTAAAAGGAGGTCAGCAAGGGGAACTGTGACCATCCTGGACTGTGGGAGCCGTCTCTCGGTCACTTGCTCAGGACTTTAATTTTGGCTCTAACATTCATCTGAGAAAAAAAAATGTAAAAAGAAAACGTGGAGCAGCTAATTGGGTATTAGGAGACATACCATTTTAGGAATCTTAGAAAATAAAAAGTGATTGCAAATCCTGTGGCAGTTACTTTAGAGAGAGTAACGTGTAATTCCCAGTTTCTCACACTATAACTTTTGCACTTACCACTAATTTCTCCACTGCTCTAAATGCAGTGTATACGTTTAGTTTAGAGTTTATCATCGCCGTTTGTGCATATTACCCTGGCAGTGCAATCCATCCTCGTGAAGCTAATGCTCAGCATTAGGAAAATGGACTCCGGATGGATCCAGCCAGGCTCAGGCCTCTAGCGCACCCCAAGTCCATGCTGCAGGTTGGTGGCCCCCACGCCCTTCCCCTAGGGTGTATGTGGCTTTGTGTTTTGTGCGATATCTTCAAATAGTACGGTCTGATTTCTGCAAGTTGCTGGTGTCCATTGTTCGTGGATGTAAATATCAATGACCTACATCAGATTTTGATTTTGCCCCGGGAATTGAGTGAGAGAGAGAAAGAGAGAGAGTGAGATGCAGATAGAAAATAATGAGACAGTCATGTTAAAAAGTATTAACATGTTGGACTGGAAAAATATATTTTCAAGAGGATATACTTTTTTTTCTTTGATTTGGAACATATTTAATTTCATGGTTATTTGAGTAAAACAGCTAATTGTATTAATGTGTTTCTGAGCTGAGTGTGCTGGTCATTCTGAAGTGGACGCTCACTCCGGCATGGTGAACAGAAGTCACAATTCCAAGGCTGTTTGGGAACCAGTCGATCTAGGACCTGCTATGGAAACCTCTCGGTGGGAATTCAATCCGTGCTCTTATTTTCTTAAAACAGAAAAAAATAGCCTTAAACTGTTGATTTCTGCAGAAAAATCTGCAAATAGACTATTCTATTAGCATAAACATACCAAAGTCTTTAGAACCCTCTCTGCAAAAGCATAATTAGGTATTTATTTCAGATATACAAACATCTTTGCTGTAGCTAATAAGATGCCGGTCATTTGAATATTAACATAATAAATGATTAAATTAAACAACAAGATTTAGACTCAGAAATAGCCTTTATAGGTCCCAGGGGGTCCCTGAAACTGTTTCCATTTCTTCTTACAGTTGACATAGTGCAAGGGACATGAATGCATACAGCAAGATCTGTCTTATGAAACACGGAGTTTTTATATGGTGCTATTCAGTTTTATTACTCCGCAATTTGAATCTGGGGCCCAGAGAGAAGTCACCATGCTCCATGCTGAGGCCTGACAGCCCCTCTTCCTGTCTCACTGCTTGCTGGCCATTCCAGAGACACTCCACTGCTTGCCAAAGAGTCCTCTCTGACAGTCTCTGTACCATTAGGTACCATGCAGGTGAGCACAAGGTAGACTTATAATACAATTAAAGAAAACAAAGACAAAAAACAAAACCCAACTGATTTTGCTGACCAAACTCACTGCCCAGGGTCTATTTTGTGTGTTTACTTGGGGGTGTTTCTCGACTATATGAAGTGCAGTGTGTGTGTGTGTGTGTGTGTGTGTGTGTCTGGAAGGCCACACCCAAAGCTGGGGTGTGGGCTAGAGCCAGCTGTGCCAGGATGTGGGCAGGCCATCATTTCTCAACGAGGATGGGTAGCCCCTCCCCCAACTCCACCTACACAAAAAAGAATAAGCCAAGTCAGCAATTATAATTGACCATTATTCCAATAAAGGTGTTTCCCTTTTTAAATACGTTCATGAAAACTGTACATTCTCCAGATCCCGTGAACCTGAGAGGTGTTAAAAATATCTGGCCATGGTTTTTGCTTAATTAGACTCCCTTAGTTTGGACAGAAGTCTGTCAATGTAAAACAAATTTCCTAATGGTTGGTGAGAGATTTGGGTCTTTCCAATACTACTATTTGTCAACTGAGCAACAGAAAAGAAAAGATACTTGGATCTGCATGCCTAATCTTATTGTGCAGGTCTCAGAACCAATATCTAATAACCTGATATAGTCTTGCTATTGGAAATATTCACATTTTTTAAAATAGGAGACATTGAAGCTTGGAGGTCAGCTTCAATAAAACAGAAAACAACACAAACCAAACTCAGCCATGTCCACAGGCCACATTACTATCATCCACAGCTCAAAATCTCCCAGCCCTATCTCTCTAAGGAGCAGCATCATCAGGGAGGTGGTAAACCATTACCCGGTTTGCAAGATTTCACTGTCTAAATTAGATTTTTAAAAAGTAGGAAGAATACTCAAAAATAAGTGGTACAAAGTCAATCAAAACAAATCATCTTACCAAACTTTATTCACGTCTAATACCATTTTTAGAAGTTAAGGTCAGTTTTGTGGAACTAATAGGGAGTTATTCCTATATATCTTGAACCCCATGACAAAGCTGGAGTGGAAGATTTATACACCATTGTTGCAGATGCAGAAGAAAGATATGAGAGATCAAATGGAAGTGCACAATACCAAATGAAAAATGGTCCCCACAGCCCATAAATTAACTGAGAAAAGAAGGTTGCCATTACTTGAACATGCTTTAAAATAAGTTATGAGCCGGGCTCGGTGGCTCTGCCTGTAATCTCGCGCCTTTGGGAGGCTGAGGTGAGTGGATTGCCTGAGCCCGCGCGTTCGAGACCCGCCTGGGCAGCGAGACCTCATCTCTACAATAAATCAAAAAATCAGTTGGGCGTGGTAGTGCGTGCCTGTAATTCTGGCTACTTGGAAGGCTGAGACGGAAGGATCACCAGAGCCCAGCAGGTCCAGGCTGCGGTGGCCGGGAGCGGCCACTGCACTCCAGTCTGGGCGACAGAGTGAGACTCCAACTCAAAAATAAAATAAAATAAGTTATGGAGTCCAGAGGGCTGAGGGTAGATAGGCTCACCAAGTTTAAGTAATTGATGACTTAAAAAATAAAACAAGATCTTAAAGAAATGAATCGCATCGGGCAAGTTAGAGGAGGAATATTGTAAGAGAAAGAAACAGATTTTTAAAAGCACACAAAGCAAAAACGAACCCCACATCTCTGAGACTGCTACAGTCAAATGCAAGCATAAAAGCAAAAATTGCCTTAGTTAGGACACAGAAGTGGGAGACAGGGAAGAGACAAGAGGGGGAGGTCAGAGACAGAGTCCTAATGAGGCCACATTTCAGATGTCATCGACCTATTCAGCTTTGTCTTGGGTTTTCTGTGGCAGACATTCCTTTTCTCTCTGTCTTTCTTTTTTTCAAGGGCATCCAAATAGGGCCCTGCTGAGGTGGGCCAGCAACCTTGCAAGCAGTCGTTTTCTGCTGCCACCTTTTCAGCTAATCCCCACCCTGGAAAATTCAAAAACCATTTGCCTCTGGGGTGCATGTGGGGAGTAGCTGGTAGCTTGAGAATTTTCTTGACTGGGGAGGAGGCTCTACAGGAGCAAACTCAACTGATTTTTCCACAGCCATAGCAGATCAGTCTTCCCAGAGGAGAGGATACTGCCACGCAGATAAACCCATCTCCTCTTCCTGGTGCCCACGGGAAGACAGTGTTCATCCAGTGTCCTCTCCTGGAGACGATGTTTCTAAAGGAGTTCTCACCCAACTGCGAATTTTCCTTCCTCCTCCTCTTCTTTCCCTCCTTCCTCCCTCTTTTCCTTCCCTCCTTCTGTCTCCCTGCCTTGCCTCTTTCTTTCTTTTTTCCAGCTTCTTCTTTTCTTTCTTTTCTTTTGCCAGAAATTCTTCCTCCCCTCTTCACACTGCTTTTCCATCTTTTTAATCGCTACTTGTGCTCCCATCTGTAATTTCACCCACATCCCTGAAAAACAGGAAACGGAACCAGGGATGCAGTGAATTCCATATTTATGACTTCTCAGTACATTAGAGCATTTACCGACTCTGGAGAGCCCCCGCCTGAGCGCAGCTCAGTGGAAATGCTCTCTGTACAAGCCAAAAGAGGCCGACTTGGGGCCGAGGGAAGCCTCAAAGTATGTTTATCATACCTCTCAAAGGCGCCCCAGTAAGACTCGACTTGCTCCTTGTTTTTAAAATCTTTTGTCCCCCTCTGTTTCTTTTACACACCACACGTATAGGTATTTTTGCACTCAGAGCCACCCATTTGCTCTTCACACCAAGGGGGTATTGTGAATATTCTGAATGCAGAGAGAGCCCTGGGACGGCATGTCATGCACAACGGACAGCACGGGTGTGGGCAGCCCCGTTACCCGGTGAGGAGCCCATCTGCATTTTCACAGCTGTCTCCTCTACCCCGTATCCCCATCCCTCACATGGAACTCCTTAGCAACTGATTACTGATGACAGTGAAAACCTATGCAGCAATAGAATTCCACTGCTGCTAAGAGTGTACAACCACAGACTATCTTTCTGTGCTAAAGCACATGCAGCTGTGTGCATGAGTGTATTTGCATGTGTGTACACATGTGTGCACATGCATTTGTGTGTGTGTGTGTGTGTGTGTGTGTGTGTGTTAGAGCAAAAACATGCCATTTTGGCAATATAAAGACAAAGTTTAAAAAGTGTCTCGGCCAGGCTCAGTGGCTCAGCCTGTCATCCCAGCACTTTGGGAGGCCACGGTAAGTGGAGTGCCTAAGCCTGTGGGTTTGACCAGCCTGGGCAACTTGGCCAGATCTCGTCTCTATAATAAATAAAAAATTTGCTGGGCGTGGTAGCACGCACCTGTAATTCGGCTACTTGCAAGGCAGAAAGATTGCCAGAGCCCAGCAAGTCAACGCTGGGGTGGACGTGAGTGTGCCACTGCACTCCAGCCTGGGCGACGGAGTGAGACTCCAACTCAAAAAAAAAAAGTGTCTCATCATAGTTCACTGTCATGTTATTAAGGTGCATTAATCTCCAAAGAGAGACACACACTTAAGATAAACCAAAATATGACTGTAAGTGCTGAAGGCAAACCAAAGGACTTGGAAATCATCTGAAGACAGAAATATATAGACAACAAACATTTCAAGAGAAGGAGACTTGCCAGCAGGATTGATTTGAATACTCTGGAGATTTATTTTACGGGCGATGCCTTCTCCTTCACTGTTCCCCCAACCCCAACAGTGAGGGAGAGGGTATAAAAACCTCTTTGCAACCAGACGAGGTGGCTCAAGTCTATAATCCCAGCACTTTGAGAGGCCAAGGTGGGGGGATTGCCTGAGTCCACGGGTTCGAGAATAGCCTGGGTAACCTGGCAAGACCTCATCTCGACAATAAATAAAAAATTAGCCTGGTGTGGTAGCGCATTCCTGGAGTTCTGCCTACTTGGAAGGCTGAGGTGGCAGGATCTCTGGGACCCAGCAGGTGGAGTCTGCAGTGGCTGTGAGCATACCACTGCCCTCCAGCCTGGGCGACAGAGTGAGACTCCAACTAAAAAAAACAAAAAATAAGAAAATGTCTTTGCCCAAATGGTGATGGTTGTGTCTTAGTGAAGGCTAACAATGGTTTTCAAAAAATGGTTCAGCATAGGTGAGCCAGCTTCTTTACATGTTCCAAAGAGACAAAAATTGTGTGAAATGCTAAGGCAGTGCAGAGTGAATATTAAATAGTTTTTATCCAACAACAAAAAAATAGACTTATTCACATGCATGACTTGCTTGTCTTTAACTAAAGTAAAATTTCTTAAATCCAGCTGTAGTCTTGTGGGCAGGGGTGGGGGAGCACACAGAAGCACAGAATATCTTCCCTGAACCGAGTATCATGTCATTTTAAAAGCACAGACACACACTATTGATTTTTTTTTGAAACACAAATTTGGCAGATTTCACACGATCCATTACATTTCTCAGGATGGTTAAGATGCAGCTTGCATGATTTTTTTCAGAATTAGGTCCATTTTTAGCTATATTTAAGTCTCCTATTTGTTGTTTAACACACACATGATGTTTTTTGTCTCTGCTGTACACAGCAGCAAGCTACTAATTTTTGTGACTGAGAAGGGATTTGTGTCTTGGCATCTCACCTTTCTATTCTATGGCCTGCTGTTTTGTTTTTTTCCCCTAAACTTTGAGAAGTAAGTTACTCTATGTCGCGACCTCTGCATCACTTTGCTGGGTAGGCTTAAGGGGCACAATTAACCATGACAAGCCTTATTCAGGGCTCTTAGAATAATATCACTGGGAGCGGAAGTGAGTTGAAATTTCAGGAAATTTATATTTGAAAAGCCAAGTTTTCTAGTTCTAGTCTCTCAGAAAGGATGGAAGCTGTGGTTTAGAAAAATATATCTGTCCTCCGGTGATTTAATGCGACTTAATTTGATGCCAACATGATTCTGGAGGACTTAGCTAGGTAAGAACCAATGGCATATCTATCACCTATAGAGGGGAGAAGACAGCCTCCCTCTGCCCTCCCACAACTGTTCTAGAAAACATACCCCAGGAATGGAGACAGAAGCCCCAGTAAAGCGCTTACTGGAATTATCTCTCCAAACCACTGCTCCATTAAGAAGTGGAACATGAGGCCAAGCGTGGTAGCTCAACCCTTTCATCCCAGCACTTTGGGAGGCCGAGAATTGCCTGAGTCCACAGGTTCGAGACCAGCCTGGGCAACATAGTGAGACCTCATCTCTACAATAAATAAAAAACTTAGCCAGGCATGGTAGCACACTCCTGTAGTTCCGGCTACTAGGAAGGCTGAGGCGGACGGATCGCTGAATCCCAGCAGGTTGACACTGGGGTGGCCGTGAGCATGCCACTGCACTCCAGCCTGAGCCACAGAGTGAGACTCCAACTCAAAAAGAAAAGAAAAAAAGTGGAGCATGCCTCCCTGGGACAACAGTTGAGGCCAGGTCAAAGTTGCCCCTTTGACCATCGAGCTCTTGTACACCTGTTCAGACAGACACCGGAAGTCAGCAACAGAAACTTGCACTGCAAAGAGCAGAACATTGGGCCTGGACACAAAGGAGTCTTGCCAGCCTGGTTTGGATCTTTCCTATATGCGGAAAAAGTCTGTAAGTGCTTATCTGATTCTGGAAAGCATGATGATGGCACTGAGTGGTTCAGTGATTTATTTTTCCACAGACTAAAGGATCCTTCTTAATGTTGCTTGATATATGCTAACCTTCCTCTTATAGGATCTGCAATTGAAAGCCAAGTTACCATGGGTTAGTCCTGGCCTCTTACTTGTCTAAAGCACACTCTCTGACTATGCTATGAAAATTAAATCTTTTCCTCACAATCTTACTGACATGAAAAGTATATAATACAGTCAATGATTAATGCAGTTATAAACTACACCGAGATAAGATTTAAATATTCATATTTCTATCATGTTAATACAACACGATAAGCCCATGAAGCAAACTTGACTGGGGCATTTTTTATTCTGTCCAGTGTTTAGGTATTCTTTGTCCAGATACAATTTGGATGAAAGTGAATGGTCAAATGAAAATTTTATTGCTGAGTAAAAACATTTCTCTGTTCAATTAATTAGTGTCATCTCTTCCTCAAATAAAGAAGCTATGGTGTTTCTTATGACTAATGGTGTCATTATATTTAGAAAAGGAGGTGTGTGCATAAATTATTATAATAAAATATATGATATATTTGTAAATCATGTATCATGTAAACTATATCTATTATATATCTCAAAAGATTTATAACAAAAATAATGCTAATTACATTTGGGCAGTAGGATTACAGATGTTTTCAAATTTTTCCTTGTCTGCTTTATCTGAATTTTCTCCATTATCCTCCATATCAATGTACAATTTTAGTAATAAGAAAACTCAAGCAGAAGAATGCAAAAATATCTGAAGCCAAACCAATACAGTCCAAAGCTATCCGCTTTCTAGTTTCCGGGCTAAGCCTAACTTGCACATTCACAAAACACCATTCCTGTTACATGCGTGCAGTATGTTGCATTGAAATTGCATCTGAAGCCACATCCCTGGACACTGGGCTGTCAGGGGTTAAGATGGATGCATCTAAATTCTGGGGGATGGGCTACCTATTGAGTCATAGGTAGTGCCTACACTTTATTATCCATGGTGACAGTTGCCAATGTGTGAGTGAATGTAAAATGTCAAGTTCTCTGGCACCATTCCCAGAAGAATCTGTAATTTACTGGACCTTAACTGAGCTTTCTTTGGGGTACTTTCAAGGCCACTTTCTTGTCATAGCTGAACCATGAGAAAGGAGACTCGCCAGCACACCGGATTCGAATTTTGAGTCCTTTAATAGCATGGCCAAGAGTAGGCTCACGCCAAGAATGCTCTCAACGCCCAACTAAACTAGCAAGAAGAATATAAAGGCCAAAACTGCAAGTGGGCTACATAGCAGGGGGGTGAGGGAACAAGGAACTAAAAACAAAAGGAGCAATTTCTTGGATTTCAGTTAACAGGGCATACAATTACACAGAACTTGTGGCTAGGGAGTTTTCAAACGGTCAGCAAGAACAGTCAGCGTGAACAGCTCAGGGGAACAAGGCTGTGGGTCTGTGGTCAAGGGAACATTACAACAATGACACGTACGTACTGGGGGGCTCATTTTTAAGTCAGGCAGACAGCTAAGATGGAAGATTTCAACAAAATGGAGTTATTTATGTCAAGCAAGCTATTGCAATTATTTTACATATTTCACTAGCGATTTCATTCTCATGAGGGGCCTTTGGTGAGAGACTGCTCATTCACTCTTGCTTCAGATTTCTCCTGGGAAAGTGAACGGGGTCTCTGGCACCTTCTTTTTCTGCCTGTATTTCTGGGCGAAGTCTCACTGAGGCACCAAGTGCGGAGCGGGGGATGCTGTTTGCCCCAGCTTATTTTAAACCATGATAAGTGATCGGGAAGGAAGAGACAACTGGAGAGTAGCAGGAGTGAGCAGAGCTGACTCCAAAAGTCTTTGGGTATTTGCCGGAGGCCTCACGGAGAGGATGCCTGCCAGTTCCATTTTCATTTATTTATTTTTTTAATACCGATTCAGTCAGCCAAGCTAACCTAAGGCAGTGTGTGGATCACTGTTGTTTAATTGTTGCAAATGAAATGCATAATCAAATGCTATAAATTAAAAATGGACACCGAGATGATCTCACTATGGCTGATCAAACAAAACAACTCACCCCAAAATGTGGAGAAAGTGGTAGACTCCATTCACAGGCAAGCATGACAGCCTCCGACTGAGGGCACATGCTTCCATCCAGGGCCCGACAGGAAGCCTGCATGCCACTGGAGCCAGGAGCAGTCCAAAGCCCTCCTTCCCTTGAAAACAGCGACAGACTGAACTCCCATGAGTTCTGGGTGCTGTGGTGGGCAGGATGGAAAACTGCATGCCACAAATATCCTCCTCCCAAGCAAAGTTTCACCCTGCTCAGGCTTAAATGATCGGTCATCGTGGTAAAAAACCTGAACAAGGAAAAGGCAGCAGAATTAGAGGTCAGGAGTGGGCATGGACTAAGCTGAGAATCCAGAATTAATATATAGGCTGTCAGACACCAGAGTCTGGATGAATGTGCTCTACACCAGTTAGTATAGTTCCATTTTGAATAACTGACTGAGCCGAAGACTTTTTGTCATCCAAAAAGATCATCTTATTATTAAATACAATCTAGTCCCGGCTCAGTGGCTCAGCCTGTCATCCCAGTACTTTGGGAGGCCAAGGTGAATGGATTGCCTGAGTCAATTGAGACCAGCCTGGGCAACTTGGCAAAACCTCATCTCTACAATAAATGCAAAATTAGCCGGGTGTGGCAGCGCATACCTATAGTTCCGGTTACTTGGATGGCTGAGGTGGGAGGATCGCCTGAGTCCAGCAGGTTGACGCTGGGGGAATGGCCATGAGTGTGCCACTGTACCCTAGCCTAGGTAACTGAGTGAGAATCCAACTCAAAAATAAGGAAATAAGATAAATAAATAGAATCGAAAGCATCGTCAACCCTTATCTCTCTCTTACGTACCAAATCCAAACTTCTTTTGGCTATGTTCCTCTGGATACTCAGACAACATTTTAGTAAACATGGTCATGACCAAATTCATCATTTTCTGGCCCGGTTCCATGGGAGAAAAAACTACAGTGTCTCTCCTGAGCCCTCCCTTTATATACTCACCCCAACCCTGGCTCACCACAAGGCTAAGGAGTCATTCAGGATACTCAGTGGGCCTTTGGTCTGCTGTCTTTTTGCCGTCTTACCTCTGGTTTTCCCTTGTCCAATCTGCCCTCCTCCATGCCACTACCAAAAATGTCTTTCTAAATGTGGGCTGGCAGATGCCACCCTCTTCCTTGGAAATGCTTACAGACTCTCCACACTGTAGGGTAAATTCTAAACATTTTAATGTACCCTTCAAGAACTTTCTTGATTCTTGTAGTAAATGTTCAAGGCTCCATGTTACAGCTTCCCTTCACAGATCTGATACCTCAGCTGTGATAGAAAACTTGCCCTTCAATGAACAGCGCTTCTTGAACTTGAGGGGCCCACCTGGGCAAAGGCATAAAAGAGAGTGAAGTGTCCTTCCCTGCCATCATTCACTCATTGTGATCTCATTATTTCAAGGCTCAGCTTCTGTTGACAGCACCTTCATTCTCGTTTAACCCAGAAGCTACTATCCTATAGCAAAAGCAACCTCTGCAGCTGAATTTCTTATCTAGTTACCTGGGAAGACCAAACTCCTTAAGGTCGGAGGCCACTTTTAACTCACGTTTTCAACTTTTTGTCATCCGGCATGCACATCCTGGAGACTTAAGAAATGCTTATCGAATGTGCAAAACCCTGAAGCAATTATGGTCATGCATCACCGAATGGTGGGGATACGTATGTTCTGAGAAATGTGTCATTAGGCAATTTTGTCAGTGTGCAAACATCATAGAATGGTACAGCCCACTGTACTTCTAAGCTGTGTGGTATGGCCTATTGCTCTGGGCTACAAACCCACAAGCATCTTACAGGACTAATACTATAGGTCATTGTAGCACGATGGTAAGTATTTGTGTATCGAAACATATCTAATCAAAGAAAAGGTACAGTAAAAATGTGGTATCATGGTTAAAAAAAATGGTACACCCGTATAGGACACTTACTCTGAAAGGACTTTTAGGACTGGAAGTTGCCTGAGTGAGTCAGTGAGTGTTAAGTGAACCTGAAGGCCTAGGACATTACTGTGCATTATTGTAGACTCTATGAACACTGCACACTTAGGTTCCACGAAGTTTACTTACAAGCATCTTCCTTCAATAATAAATTAATTAATCGTACCTTGCTGTAACTTTTTTTCTTTAAAAACTTTTCATGTCTTTGATCTTTTGACTCTTTTGGAATAATACTTGGCTTAAAATACAATTACATTGTACAACTGTACAAAAAAACCTTTTTTCTCTCTTTATAGCCTTACTCCATTGGCTTTATTCCATGTGTTTTGTTTTGTTTTAACTTTTAACGTATTTTGTTAAAACTGAGCCACACATGGGTCTAGGCCTACATGGGGTCAGGGGCATCCAAATGACTGTCCGCCCCCTCCATGCCTTGTGCCCCTGGAAGGTCCTCAGAGGCAATCATACCCATGAAGCTGTCATCTCTTAGAGTAACAATGCCTTCTTCCAGAACACTTCCTGAGGAAGCTGAGGCTGTTTTACAATTAACTTTGTAAAAAAATAAGTAGAATGGGGTGCACTATAAAAATAACAATAAAGGTATAGTTCAGTAAATTAATCAACCAGTAACACAGTCACTTATTGTTGTTATCGAGCATTATTTCCTATACATATGTATGTGCTATACTTTTATAAAACTGGCCAGGCAGCACGTTTCTTTACACCAGCGTCACCACAACGTGAGGAATATATGGCATTAAGACATTAGAGTGGCTACCACAGCACCAGGCACTGGGAGTTTTTCTATCATAATCTTATAAGACCAGCTTTGTATATGTGGCCACTGTTGACGGAAACACTGTGATGGGGAGGGTTGACAACTCAGAAAAAAGTCATGATTCCTGAGAACAGTGCCAGGTCATTAAGGCTACTTTCTGAAATCAAAACCAAGTGCCTAAGCTTTTTTCTCCCTTCTCTTCCCTGCTCACGTGGGCCCAGACAAGCTGCCACAAACCCTCAGTCTTTGAAGAAACTTCAAGCTGTCAGTCTGTGGCTCCGTCAGTCACGGGCCTTTCACCGCGACTCAAACCCTTTAAGAAAATATTGTCAGAAAGAATAAATCCATGGAAACATATAAAAGTAAAAGGTGCATCAGTCCGTCTCCATGGGAGGTTTTCACGTCGAAGGGCGTTCCCTCCTGGATCCCTGGTCCCGCTGCTTCCTCCTGAAGCATGGCTGCTCTCAGGACATGGGCAGGAAGCAGATGGCGGCCTGTGAACCGGAAGGTACTGAGCTGGAGTGAGAAGTGGATGCGTCACCTTAGGACGTCGCACATCTCACTTCTATACAAGGGAATGGCATGGCTTCAGCTTCTTTCTGAGTCTCAGTATAGGCAAACAATGATTTGATTTTGTTTTCTGGCTGGAATTGGCGTCTCCCTATGAATTCTTCCTGGAGAGAGGAAAGAAGGGAAGGAAGGAAGGGAGGGAGGGAGGGAGGGAGAGAGGGAGAGAGGGAAGAGGGGAGAGACTTTTATCCATTTGCATTTTGATGGCTTTATGGACTCCCCTGTCCCTCCCCACCCCCATCATGCACGAGAGCGCACACACACACACACACACACGCGCGCGCACACACACAACTTTGTGTCCCCTAATCTTTTCACTTTTATTTATTTTATTTTAAAAGTGTGGGGTACAGTTCAGGGTTGGGTATACAAATATTCATTGTGCAGGTACCCTTGTTGAGGAGGCGTATCGCCCCTGCCCCAGGCAGATATAGACTACGGTCAATCCCACCTCTCATACCACCCCCCCCACCCTCCAGTCCTGTAAGGACGGACAGTTTCCGGTTACTGCCAGTCCTTAACAACTACCCTGATCTTTACCGTGGTTGGTTACTGTTAGCCTGTGGTTCAGAGTTGTTAAACAACTTGCTTAAGCATGCAGCTAGACTGAAGGCATTTTTAGAAACGATAAAAGTGGACCATCTTTGTTTAGCCCTGGGCCTATGTAGGCCTGATATTTCCAGCTGTAAACAGATCAGCTTGAGCTCAAGTATGGGGGTGGAAAATAGGACAGCCAGGGGAAAAGGTGGGCTGGAGAGGGATGGGTCAAAATCCAAGGGGTCTCTGGGATGGCTCTTCTTCGGTGAAGGTTAATCAATCCAAAACCAACTGCACATGGTTGCAAGTAGAACGACCGTTTCTTGAAAGTTCAGAGTCAGATCCAACCAATGGGGTGAAATGACCTTAAGTGGTTGCTTCTTATACTGGTCTCTTGGAAACCCAAATCTTCACATGTTGGTCAACCAGACAACTGCCTACATGAGGAGATTTTAAAAGCTTTAGAAAGTGTCCGGTTTTGTTTCTCTGTCCCAGGGAACTCTCTTAAACTCCTCCTTTGTCAATCAAAAATTTCACCTTTGGATATGATTTTGACCTGGTACTTTGTGTTCACATGCAAACACCCTCGGTTACAAATAACCCACATGTGGTAGTCACTTGGCATAACTGTCCATGCTCTTCTCAAAGTAGGGAAGTGGCCTAGACAGGGGAGTGTTGACATGAACAGGACAAGAAAGAGGAGACCGGCACCAAAGGGCCCAAAGAGTGAAGACAGAAAGAACCAAAACCTAATCTAACCCCCCCCCCATACAATTAAATTCCTTTCTTCAGGGCTCACCACGTGACAACCCAGTGTGGCTTCTAGGCAAGTCCTTTTCGGGGACTAACATACAGGAAAACATTGGCCACAAGCAGGGAAGGCCCAGACATACCCTGATCTCCACCATGCTCCCTTCTGGAGGGTGGCCACTCTCTTCTTGGCACTGCTGGTGTGTCCATGGCATTCCATACCCCTGTGGCTGCTATGGCCTCTCTTGCTCTCATGGGAATGTGGCACAGTGTCTGCTTGCTTTTTTTTTTGAGTTGGAGTCTCACTCGGTCGCCCAGACTGGAGCGCAGTGGCCGCTTCCGGCCACCGCAGCCTCGACCTGCTGGGCTCTGAC
>NW_007259636.1:99384-116422 GCF_000164805.1 Carlito syrichta
GTGAGTGGATTGCCTGAGCCCGTGGGTTCGAGACCCACCCGGGCCACTTGGTGAGACCTCGTCTCTGCAATAAATGAAAAATGAGCCGGGCGTGGTAACGCGCACCTGTAGTTCTGGCTACTTGGAAGGCTGAGGCGGAAGGATCCCCAGAGCCCAGCAGATCGATGCTGGTGTGGCTGCAAGTGTGCCGCTGCACTCCAGCCTGGGCGACAGAGTGAGGCTCCAACTCAAAAAAAAACAATGGGCAGAGGGGAACTGTTGGATATGTATGCCTGATATTGAAATTTAAAATTAAAGCAATTTTATTTTTTCATTCATTTTATTTCTTTACAAATTAGAAGAGCTAGGAATTCCACTGGTTGTCTTCTGCATGAATACACATATGCCTTTGCACACACACATGCATACATACACACACATGCCTGTGCACCCACACACACACATACAGATTCCATTTGTAGGGTACCCCATTCTTTGCTAAGCATCTTGGAGGGTCAGAATTTAAAATAAACTTCAAACATTCTTTACACCCTATATAAAGAAAAGGGTCCCCTCCATCTAATGACTTACTCTCTGCTTGATCACTTCTAATAATAGGGAACTCACCACTTCCAGATGCAGCATGTTTCCCATTTAGACTATTGACTGTTAGATTTTGACTTGAAATAAAGATGAGCTTTCTGTTTCCTCATTTACTGAATACTCTTGACATTCCAGGCACTGAGCTCAACCTTCCACACATTATGATCTCTGTCAATTATATCAACAGCCTTATGAGATAGAAATTGTTTTATGGAGGAGAAAACTGAGGCTTAAAGAGACAGTTTGCTAATTGCTAGCAAGAGGTCAGGTTGGGATTTGATCCTTGGTCTGTTCTCAGCCTTGAACACTCAGCTTGATCTTCTATCCTATGGTCTGTCCTGCATCTTGGGGCAAGTCTCGTTCCTCTTCCCACGAAAAGTCCCAGTAGGAGGGTTCAGAAAACTCTCCCATTCTCTCCTGCTCACCCCCATCCCAACCCTTCCCTACAGCCTCATCTTTTCCAGAGTAAACATCTCGTTCCCCAAATCCAGCAACCTTTTCCTAAGCACAGTGTAAGTGACAGGTAGCCCTTGGAGGATGTCATTGTTGAGGAAACAGATCCCACGGATAGCTTCCCCCTGGTGGTCATTTCCTCTCTACACTGTCCTCGGGTGCAAATGAGGAGGCCTGCCAAGGGTCAGAGGTGAAGTCCTCAAACAACCCCACCACCACTCAGCACCTAGCAGCCACAGCCTCTTCCCACTGGGCAGAAGCATATCCTTCAGCACATTCATCCAGCCTGAAAATATCCCCCTGGGAATAATCTCTCTTGCCGACTGGACTCTGAGATCCTTAAGGAAGGCTTTATTCACCTTTGTTCTGGCACTACCTAGTGTAGCTCAGGTATACAACTGAAGCTCAACAACTCTGTGGAAGGAGGGAAGGAAGGAAGGAAGGACTCAATTAGGGATACCAATTATTTGACACATATGAAATGAAAGCTATTCAGATAAATAAAGTCATTTCCTGTGATAGAAAAATACATTTTAAAAAGCAGTATTTATTGAGAGGACAGAAAAGCTCCCACAGTGGGAGGGGACCCGAAGGGGTTGCCCAATAGGAAACATTTCTTTTTAATTGGAATGTCATTATCGACCAGTTATAGAGATAAGCTAGTGATATTCCACCATTTGGGAACTACCTTTTAGTTCTTACTGGAAAAGTAGTAAATTGGAGCTCCAAATCACAACACTTTCATTTTCTTGTTCTTGAAAATCAAAATTAGATATCAGAATTTTTTTAAAAAATAAAATACAGGTTGGAATTTCCACCTTCCTTTGAGAAGCTGACAGTTCTGGACAATTATTTCTTCCCAGCAAAAGTTTGCTAGAGCTGAGTAGCAGGTACAACTTTCAAAGGGGCTCCCGATCTCAAGTTCATGGCAGACCCCACCTGGCCCCGCCACTGTGTAATTCCCCTCTGCACCAAGAGCTGTCTGAATGTGTGGCCCCTGCCTTTAATCTATGTGCCTTATTTTAACAGCAAGCAAGAGTGAAAGGAGTACTTTCCCTCATTTGGGTCCACGGATGCATGCAAGAATACTCCAGCTCTGAAAGCCCTTACTTCTGTGTCTTGTCTTAGCCTGACCAGCTCAGGCCAGCAACACAGAATTTAGCCAGTACAGCCTTGCTACATGATAACGCCATGCCCCTTGACTTACCAGTTAATAGTTTAGTCTAGATGTCTCATTTTTAAATAATTGTAGCACATCAGATTTCATTTTGCTTTGAGAATTTGTGAGAGTTTCTCAAGACTTGCCCCCCTGGTGTGGAGCCGAACAAGACAACAAAATCATCATGGCTCTGCATCTCCTGGTTCCCCCAAAGCCCTACTCTTTCCATGATCGTCTGCACGTGACAAAGCCATCTTGCCTTTTCAAATGCCCATTCTGCAGATTCCCCCATCCCCACCTCACCTGCCAAACTCAGGCAGGAGCTGTTCATTTCAGGGAACCCAGAGCAGCATTTGGCTTCTGGGAGTGTGTAGACTGTCTCTGTGGTATGGCCTTACTGGCGAATCCCCAAGGGCCAGGAGGCAGGAGAACCTGCAGCACCTCTGCAGGCAGGAATGCCTTCCTGATACTCAGTTCTGGAGACAGGCAGGTGAGCTATGGGGCCTGCTAGTGGGCTACCAGGTGTATCAGATGACTGAGTCCACCGCGTTTTGCTTGATGCTGCTGAACTGCTTGCAAGATGATTTCTTGAGCAGAGGGGGTAAGTCAGGGAAAGCTTTCATGTGGCTGCTTCCAGATGTTGCTCTGTGATTGACAGCTCTCCATTCAGCTTCCCATTAAGGCACTTGCAGATAATGAGATATCTTGAAACTGGAATTCGCAGCACCTGAGCCTGCCAGGAATATTATCTTCAGTGTTCTAGCAAGCCAATCTCTCTGCACACATGACCTCCACAAATTTGAAATGTTGAAGCACAGCCAGGAGCTGAAACCAAGGCCACTCCAACCCAAGTGGCTACTGGTTCTTGAATGTATAGAAAAGTCCTTTATCTCAGGAGAATTATGGATTACCAGAAAATAGTGATCTTTTCTCTAACCTATCTGTATTTAGAAGGTATATAATGTCTGTCTTTTGTCATTCTCATAGCCTGCATGTGGGGAGACCTGGGAAACAGAGGCCTCAGCGTTTTCCCCCTGTGATTCCAAGACTGTTTGGGGGCTATTTCAGGCCATTAAATTTCCATGTTCTCAGTGGCAATTTGGGGCCTTAATTTTGGAGTTATTATAGCCACCTAGATCTTGCTATCCTATCAGATAGGCTAAAGATGGAGAGGATTTGGTCCTAAAATTGGAGTTGGAATTTTAATCTTCCACGTGTTTCATTTCTTCTATTCCCTTCCACTTGAGTTATGAGCTTAGAGCTGTTAGCACAAGGAGCCAATGGACCTACCTGCTCAACTGGGCTTCTAGTCTGTGCCATTCGCTATGTTGGGTGCGAATTAACAGTGGATTAGGGAAGGAAGGGCATACCTCATCAACAAAGATACCTGCATAATCAATGTTTGTATTACCTAACCCTGAATTGTACCCCATATCTTTATAACAAAAAAAAGAAAAGAAAAAGATGACGATATTGAAACTCCTAAAAAAAAAAACAAACAACAAAAAAACCACAGTGGATTAGACATTTCAGGAATTTGCCACATATAGAGGATGGCACTGACTGAGGGTCATATTATCACTGTGAACACGGGGAAGCAGAGGGTGTGGTGACTAGTGGGGTGATGGTAGCAGGAGAGAGGTATTCAGAGAGCACATTCTTGGAGTTGGGTAGGATCTTTTGCCAGGCTTTAACTGATGGGAGCGAGGGTCACAGATGGGCAGGTTTTACATACAGACAGATCTGCATGAACAAGAGTCTATAGGCCTTGAGGTCCATAGCACATTCAGGTGGCAGCAAGTGGTCTGGTAGGCCTGGATCACAGAGTATTTGGGCACAACGGGAGGCTTGGCTAGAGAGGACAGCTAAGTCTTCCTATGAAAGGCCTGACAGCCAGAAGGACTAGACCACTTCCCCAAAGCCTGAGGACTTGGAGTCTGTAGTGCTAGCTCCTTCTACCTTTCTCCCCTTTCCTCCTTTCCACACTGTTGATGAGCCAGTGCTCTGCCACTCCCCTCCACTCCCCATCCATGCAAGGGCTGACCCTACAGCTAAGTTCTAAGGGCAGACACAGGAGCCACGTTCAAGAGTACTTGAAGTACTCTTGAAGGTCAGTCACAGTGATCAGTTAGGATGGACTATGACCCAAATTGAACCAGTGACAATCAGTCCTGTGATTTAGCTGGTGTTTTCACAAATGAGGTATCCTATTTCCCTTGGGATTTCTAAGCAGGCAAAATGTAAGCTTGGCACTGCTGCGGGTCACCTTGGAACTTGGAGAGAGTCTGCCTATGTCTGTGCCAGTGTGGAGGAACACAGAACAGAGACTGAGAAAGGCGGAGGTCTGTTGGCATCATTCACACCTGACCTCACCCATTGCTAAACTCAACTTTCACCCCCGGATTTTACCTGGAGGTGCTACCTTTTTATTTGTTAGTTTAAACACATTTGAATTGAACGTCTGTCTCTTGAAACCCCAAAGAATCATAACGTACATAACAGTATGCACTGGCATAGCAAGTCGTTCTGTTCTCAACCCTAGTGGTTTTGTGGGTAACCCAGGAGCACTTTGATTAGATGAAAGGAAATTAGGATGACGTATAAACATGTGAAGGCTATGCCTACACATTTTTCTAGACATCTTACTGCCTCTCCACTTACCTGGGCTCTCTCTAAGACCCCAGACCCCACTGACAGGAGCAAAGACATTCCTGCCACCCCCTCAGTGCAGCCCTTCCACCGGCCCACGAGACAAGGCCCACCTGGATTCCCAAAACAACAGCTACCACAGTAGAACACTCAGACAAACCAGCCCAAGTGAAGGTACAGCACTCAAGAGCCCTCTCCCGAAAGGCTCCGAATCCCACTGAAGCTGGACCGTAACCCCGGTCCACACTGACGGGTCGGGGTGGGTTGATGCAGAAGGTGGACCCTGCTCTGGGCAAAACCCCAAGTCGTACCGAGGCCCAACCCTCCAGAGAGCCGTTGGCCTGTACTTGATGTCTGAAGTCAGCCTTCTCTCCGTGGGGCTTTCTCTCCCTGGGGGCGTGGACAGTGGTCTTCCTGCTGATCTGGGAGGCCTGAGTGCCTGCTTTCTTCCTGTGGAGTCTGGACAGCAGTCCTTTTCTCGGTGTCAGGAGACAAATTCAACCCAGAGAGTTTCTGTCCTGTTATGCCGAGGAGAGTTCAGCAGGCTAAGGAAGACTTAACATATTCCTAAAAAGCATCCTGAATATGATGGTGCAATAACTGGGTAAGGTTGAATTGTGTTCAGGTTGAATTGTGTTCCAGTGCATCAGAACCCCACCCCCTCAGGCAAACACACACAAACACACACATACACACAGAAACATGCACGCGCACACATTGATGTAAGTACATACAAAACCATACATGTACACATGCAGGCAAACACATATAAATATGCATGCCTATAACACACATCTATATGAACACAGGCACACCTACACAAACACAGATACACGAAAGCGCCCACAGACTTACACAGATACACACAAACACACACATGCACACACACAGACAACTTTTTAAAGGCACAAAGGAGTCCACCAGGGAAAATTCACTCAACCTGTCTGCCACGTCAGCCAGACCAAACAACAGCGACATGGATCCCCACTGAGTAACTGACATTACCCCAGGATCCCTGGAAAGTTTTTTCTTCCCCTTTTCCCTGCAATAGCATCTTAGGACAAAGAGAAACTTCCAGTAGTAGAAACAGGCCTCACAGGTTAACATTAGAACGCTATCTAGAAAGGTACACAAATGTGCTCAAATACAGAACAAATAATTTATCGTCAGCCTCATTCTCCCTTGCTCAAATACCTGGAGGCTCTTGAGCAGTCCACCCCAGACTGGAAAGCGAGCATCCCTTGTCTCCAGAGCCTGCCCAGTCGGGCATAGACAGCAGCCGGCTGGGTGGGGCTGCGGGAAGGGGTGGGGAGAGAAAATGGGCCACCCTGTTGCCAGGTCCTTCTGTGTGGCCCTGTCAGGAAGGGGCTGGAGCTCCAGCTGGGGTTGGCTGGCTCCCTCTAAGTACTAATGCCGTGGGAGTGGCGGGGGACAGAACAGGAAAGCTGCAAATGCAAATCACCCCAGGGAAGGTGACAGCTAGACAAAGTTTTCGACAATAAGATTCCAGATACTGCTGATGGGAGGAAAGCTCAATATTTTAGTCTCAGCACCAATTTGCTTCAATCTTCTACAACTCCCATGCAGCACTGCCCACAGCTGCACGCTGTAAACAACAAACAAATCTATCTCCATCAGTCCTGCTGATGCCGGAAGAAAAGTGCCTGAGCCTAAGACATGCACAGATGCAAAGTCTCTCCCGAGCCTGGCATGCTCTACATTCGGCCTCTCTAACTTAATATTGTTGTTACAAAGCGATTGGTCCCCTGGTAGCTAGCTGTCTCAACGTAGTGTGTCTTCTTCCAGTTAATCTGACAACTCCAAGAAGCATCAAGGACCCAATTAAGAAGACATATCTTATCAAGGAGATTATTTTGCATAACAGAATACAGATGACGAATAAAAAGTTAATGTGTGTTTTTTGTGAGTTGGAATCTCACTCTGTCTCCCAAGCTGGAGTGCAGGGGCACACTCGCGGGCACTGCAGCCTCAATCTGCTGGGCTCAGGCGATCCTTCCGCCTCAGCCTTCCAAGTAGCTAAAAATGTAATGTCTAATAACATAGTACAAAGAGGGCTGTAGATATAGAATGCCAGCTCTGCAATTAAACAGCCAAGCACAGCAACAGAAGCAGGGGCATGTCATGAGAGAACTGTCTAGTGTTAATTTTAGAAGTCCGGCCGGGCTCGGTGTCTCAGCCTAATCCTGCGCTTTGGGAGGCTGAGACGAGTGGATTGCCTGAGCCCGCGGGTTTGAGAACCGCCTGGGCAGCAAGACCTCATCTCTACAATAAATCAAAAAATCAACCAGGCGTGGTAGTGCGCGCCTGTAGTTCCAGCTACTTGGAAGGTTAAGGCGAAGGATCGCCGGAGCCCAGCAGGTCGAGGCTGTAGTGGCCGGGAGTGGCCACTGCCCTCCAGTCTGGGCGACAGAGTGAGACTCCAACTCAAAAAAAAAATAAAAGTCCAACACGATGGAATATTATGCAGCCATAAAGAACAAAATCACAAACTTCACAAAAACCTAGATGGACTTAGAGTCTATAATACTGAGTGATCTTTCACAGAAACAAAGAAATGAGTATCACATGTTCTCACTCATAAGTGGACCTTGAACAATTATCATAATACTACAAAAAAAAGGATTGGCAGTAGCGGGAATCTGCCGGGAGTGGAGTGGAGAAGCGGGATTGGCAGTTGTGGGAATCTGCCTGGGGAAGGGAGGGCACACCCCATCCACAAGGGTACCTGCATAATGAACATTTGTATACCTAACCCTGAATTGTACTCCACATCTTTTTTAAAAAATCAAAATAAAAAAGTCTATAAAGACTTGCTCTGACCCATCCAGGATGATGGACTGGCAGTTAAGTGTATTAGAAACTGTTCACCCCAGGAAAAAAAGTAGAAAGGAAACAAGTAAAAAGGAAAAAAAAAACAAGAAAGAAAGAGGGAACAAAAACAACATCAAGCAATGCACCAGTGTCAAAAGCTTCAGTAATTGCTAAACATAGCGGATTAATCCGTCTCCAATTTCACTAATCCAAAAAGGTTCCCAAGTCGACTGTGGGAAATTAGCTCCCCCTCACGTGTCCCTCTGCATTTAGAGTCTCTGTCTGTTTATTTGCATCTTTTGCCAACGCTTACTAAGAATTCAGTTCCTTGGCTCTTGAGTACAAAGTCAGACATTGGAGGGGACTCTGCATTTTCTCACTGAGAGCAGTACTTAAATGGCATCACTCCTCAAACATTTATGGATTAAACTAAACGGCATAATTACCGTAACTCTCCTATTTGTGAGAAGAAAGGGGAGGAATGAAAAAAATCTTTCTAAATACCCGTGGTTTCATGGCAGGATGGCTCCATTCTTGTCTAATGTCTCATGTCATTGGGAGCAAGATGTTTAATCATGGGATTAACAGGAAGCGAGCGGCGAGGGAAGCTAAAAAAGCTGACTGCGAGGAGGTTCACTCTTTATTTTTTATTTATTTCTTTTGAGTTAGAGTCTCACTCTGTCGCCCAGACTGGAGTGCAGTGGCCCCTCCCAGCCACCGCAGCCTCGACCTGCGGGGGCTCCGGCCATCCTTCCACCTCAGCCTTCCAAGTAGCTGGAACTACAGGCATGCGCCAACACGCCCAGCTCATTTTTTGATTTATTGTAGAGATGAGGTCTCACCAAGTTGCCCAGACAGGTTTCGAACCCGCGGTCTCAGGCAATCCACTCACCTCGGCCTCCCAAAGCTCGGGATTACAGGCTGAGCATGGAATTAACAGGAAGCGAGCGACGGGGAAAGCTAAAAAAGCTGACTGCGAGGAGTCTCACTCTTTTAGTAGAGGTGTGTTTTGCAAAGCTCAGAAGCAAAAGGTTGCTTCTGAAAGCCCTTATTAAAATGAGATCCCTGCCACATCCATAGAAGCTGTCTTGGGAAATACCTGTTGTTCTACCTGTGTTTGAAAATCTTGAAACCTGCCAGAGAGAGGCGGAGAAGCCAGTGCCAGGCTGGGCCCAGGAAGTCGGCCCAGGGCCACACAGAGGAAGCAGGGAAGTTGACAAGGGAAGTGAGGAACTTCCTGCTTGATTTCCAAAAGTGCACCTCGTGGTGTGTTTCAGGTGGGGAAGGGGAATGTGCTTGGAGAAAGAAAATAACAGAGCAACAAGTCAAACAAGTAGGGTGGTTTGTAAAGCAGAGAATCGGCCTGCAAAAAGCCACGACCCCCCCCCCAGAAAAGTGCAAAATGCCTGGTCCTTAGGAAGGATAAGACATCACTGTGTGGACCTCACCTATGCCAAGGGGTACTGTTCCTGTGTACTTGACCATGTTCGGAGAAGTGCAAATGGACTGAGTATGACACCCGGAGAGTTGCGTTGTTCTGGAAGGGTCTGCAGCATGCAGGAGCCAAGTCCATTTTCAACAATGTGCTGGCTCAGACTGCACCCAAGAGGTGTCCTTGCAGGAGTCCGGCCACAGACATCTGTTCCGGATCCTTGGGTGTGTGCTTTCCAACTCCAGCTTAAACAGTCTTACATGGTCTGGCTCTGGACCTTTGCTTCTATTTTCCTAAATATTTCCTGGCTGAAATGCCCTACATTCCACCCCTCTCCAAATCTCTGCGAACAAACAAAGGAGGCATGGAGATTCCAAGTGGAGCCCCACTGATGTTGGCCTGTCCTCCCTGATTTAACATAAAGCGAAGGAACTTTAGGCCCAGAAAGAGGCAATTGCAATCAGATCCAATGATAACAGCCTCACCTCCTCCATGAAGTCGCCTCTGATTTTCTCAGACTGCATTCCTGTCCCTCATTCTTTTATGTTTCTTAGCAAGCCACTAGAAACACTGTTTTTGAATGATGGGTTTGTTTGTTTTTTTTTCTGTCTTCTTTTCTGAGTGTAAGCCTCTTAAGGCCATGACAATATTTCTTCATCTTGTCATCCGGCAGACCAAGATCAAACACAGGTAGAACAACAGGTATTTCCCAAGACAGTAATGGGACAAAATAGGTGCTCAGTACTTATTTTTTAATGAATGCACCTTGGCACCCAGACCCTCATTTTGCAATGTACTATGCAGACATAGGCCTTTTCCTTCCAGTGCTAAATGTCATGACCCAGTGCTGGGCCTCTGACCCCTCTGCTCCAGGAAATAACAGGTTTGCAGAGGGTATGGGCATGTAAGATGTGTAGTTATTAGTCAAGCTCATAAAGAGATGATTAATGGAAAATCCAGAAGGTCCAGGTGAGGGGATAATGTGATGAAAAGTCACTTACTGTAACGTTTGGAGATGCTGAAAGAGGCACAGGACAAGATGGTGGTATAAACCAAGTGTTTATTGGGGTAAGGAACTCCCGGGAGAGGTCCCATGGTCCAGGAAGATGAGCCAGGGGAGTCGCGCCCAAGGAGGGGTGGCTTGGGTTTTTAAGGGTGTTGTATTCAGGAGGGTGTCGGGGGTGGCAGCGAAGTGGGGAGCGCATCCGGCGTGGCCTGGAAAGCCCCTGTCTGGCCCTTCTTGGCAGCTGACAGCAGGCTCCAGAAGGTTTCAAGTGAGATATACGGATGTGGGCTTGGGGCGGATGGGCAGAGAGGGAGAGGGTAGGTGGGTGGAAGGGTAGAGGGGTGTAGGTGAGTGCTGCTTCCCTCCGAACCTAACACTTACTACCTCTATCTTCCTTTATTTCTGTGTATCAACAGTTGCCATTACAAGCGTCCTTAGGACTGGACTATCTTTTCGTCTTTCTGTTCCTAACATCTAGGACAAGCCTGATTCATAGTGGGTACCCAGATAATATTTGCAGATAAATCCAGGAGTGGGCCTGGGGTCTAGTACACGAAGTCCCTTTCTTATAACAACCTGGAAACCAGACAGTACCCATGCCCTCTGGTTCTTCTGAGCCCATGCCAAACACACCCGGAGGCAGGAAGCTTGCAGGAAAGGCAAAAGTCATGTACGTCAAAGTTATTCTCGAAAATTCCTTAGGGCAGAACTCTGTTAGAAACCCACAGCGGCCCCCCAGTCAGTTGGGCAAACCATTTTCCCCTCCAGCCTTAGAGTATATCTTTGAATCTTGGGAGGAGTACTAGAAGTAGCTAGCCTACCTTTAGAATCCATATTGTATAAAAAATATGTCTTTCACTTTGTAAAACTGAGCTCAGTGTGGTGAGACAATTCCACCACGAGGCTGAGAACAACTGAGGACATACCTTGACGTTTCACTGCCCATCACGTGCTCATCCTGGAAGAACATAAGCATCAAAATTCCCTGCACTGTCGTATCAGTGGGGACCCGGTGGTGCTCATTCACAAGGGGAAACAACAGAGGCTCAAGTCAGTATAGATGAGCCAAGCAGGTGGCTTCTGAGACCAGCCCTGCTCTGGCCAGATGGGTGCCTGGCCAGAGCTTGGATGGGCTCCACCAGGGACGTAAGAGCAGGAAGCTCATTACCACAAGCTCTTCAGCTCTCTTCTGCTTCCTGATTCATCGAGTTTTATTAGCGCTCTTGTCTCTGATGAACCTCTGCACAAGAGGAGCTCTCGGAAACAGCTAGAGCAAGTCGCTTCATCAGGTGGAGTCTGGCAGGCAGGTTCCTAGATCCAGCCGCCAAATCACTCAAGCTCCCACTTCAATGGCAGGAAGAGAGAGAGGCAACAGAAAGCGACTCTGCTCCCCCACCTCCTTGTTCAGTTCACCCACGAGTCAATGCAACAAGCCAAGGTCAGGGGAAACAATGCTCCAAAACAATGGACTTGGGGCTCAGATATCCCTTTTCTACCAACGAGTTTTTTCTTTTTTTAAGTAAAAACTACTCTTTAGCTCTCTCTTACTTCCTTTGTTGTTGTTTTTATGTTGTGTCTGTTTGTAAAAGGAATTAGGGGAAGGCTTTCCTTGGAATAGACACCACCCTGTGCCCTCCTTCCTCGCCTGAACTTTTTCTCTCTCATTTTCTGCATTCACTCTCTCCTCTTTTTCTTGTTGCTTTCAATTTATGGTCAACTACAAAAGAAAATGGGGAAATCAAAGGCCTTATTTTTCATTATTTTAATGCAATGTTTTAGGTTTTTTAAAACTCTGACCCGAAATGTGAGAACACAGCTGTGCACCACCAGCCATATTTGGCTTTATATCCTCATAAGCATTCAGACTCACTCACAAAGGGACATTCAGACTCACTCACAAAGGGAGATGGTCAAAGAGCAGACCCGAGTGTCCCAAACCCTAGCTTTCCTTCCCCAGGACAGAGTCTGGGCTGTGTTCCCTCATTTCTTCCCATTCATAGTTTTGCTTTCACACGATCATGCCATCAGGCTATAGTCAGTGTCAAGGACCAAGGTAGGACGCTGACACCCAAAGCCACAACTGACCTAGAAGGAAGCTCCCATATACCGCAGGCAGGGGTAGTATTTTAAGGATTTCTGGAGTGGAGGTGAAAAGAGTTGTCTATCAAATGAGTGGGTTGGTCTCACACAGGGCAGGAAAATAGATTTCAATTTGTATACCAACTGTGATGGATTGGTAGTAGTGGCTTGGAATGCTGAAATCAAGAGGGTTCTGTGGCCTTGCCTGGGCTGAGCAAAACAGTAGCCTGGTGGGGACAGGGGTGGCAGTGAGTTTGGCCACTGAGCCAACAGAGAGAAAGTCTCCAACCTGTTTTCTTTCTGGGGCTAGAATCGCTGCGCTCATGTTCAAGTCTAGGCAAAGTATTTTAAAACCAAGAAACACTCAGTAAATCTCTACCAAATCCATTAATCAACTCACTTAACTTTCCTTGAGTCACCATTTTGGCAAATTGAATACTCTATGGAAATTGTTTTCTCCATGAGACTTAATCACTTTCCCCCTTCACTCATCCTCACTGTTGTTTGGAAAAAGCCCTGAGATATTAGAGTCCAGCACTCAGTTGTTTGAGTTACTCTGATGGTGATTAGCAAAACACAATATATGCATCCTTTGAGGGGAGATACAGTTTCATGAACATGGTAGTTGCATTTTCTTTGATGTTTTTGGAGTCGCAATATCCATTTGCATCACAACTTGCGTTCACAATTTTTAAAAAAGACAAAAGAAAGAATGTAAAGATTATGAGATGTATTTCCTGTGATATTTAATAGTCACATTGAAGCACTGACATACATTGTACTGTATTTGCAAACCTCTGTTTCCTTTGACAATTGCACCTCGCCGGGCGCGGTGGCTCATGCCTATAATCTCAGCACTTTGGGAGGCCGAGGTGAGAGGATTGCCTGAGTTTGAGATCAGCCTGGGTAACTTGGCGAGACCTCATGTCTACAATAAATCAAAAAATTAGCTAGGCATAATAGCACGAGCCTGTAGTTCCAGCTACTTGGAAGGCAGAGACGGAAAGATCATCTGAACTCAGCAGGTCAAGGCTGCGGTGGCTGTGAGCACACCACTGCACTTCAGCCTGGGCAACAGAATGAGATTCCGACTCAAGAAAAAAAAAAGAAGAAAAAGAAAATTACACCTCACCAAAATAACTCATGTTATACAGCACAATGTAGTGAAATAACTTATTTCGAATGTGTGGATATGAATAGATTTAACACATCTGCATTGAACAAAATGAATTAATCTAAAAGCTGAGAAACTGCTGTACTCTTTTGAGAGATACCAATTATTTTACCATTCCCTTCAGTTTACTTGTTTGTTTTTGTTAAATTTCTTTAGGAATTAGGAAAGGAGAAAAGCAGAAACACCAGTTAGGTCCTTCTCTACTTGGAATAAGGGAATGAGGCATAAATAATCATTTGCATTATACCTTATTTTATGCTGTATTGTTTCCTCCTCCCAGCTCCCAGCCCCAAAGGATGCCGTCCCCAGCAGGGCCCGCTGGCCACCGAGGGAACAGGAATCACCCAGTCGCCGTGTTCTGACAGGTTGTCACATTATTTTTCCCTGTGGGGTCTTTGGTCCCTCCATCGAGCCTTCTTCTCCGTCCCCAGAGACTAGAGGCCTCTACACAAGGCTCCCAAAGCAAAGCAAAGCAAGATCGATGCCCTACGAATGGCTGTTTCCAGGCAGGCTCATGATTCAATGCATGGAGCAGCCCATTCTTCCCCGTTACAGGTTCCCACACTGGTCACCAAAGCGGGAGCTCGGAACCAGGGCGGCAAGAATTCAACCTTTGCTCATCCTTGAACACAAATAGTCTTCCACATTCCTCTCATCTCCTCAGCTCCGGCCCTCTCACCTCGCCTACCCCAAAGCTTTTTGAAGGTGTCCGCAGGTCTTCTTGAACTATCATGAATCAAACTGCCGTTGGACGGAGGTGCAGAATCAAAAGTTTCAAAAGATTCAAAAGTTTGACTGCTGCATGTTAAAACAACAACAACAAAAAAAAAAACCCAATCATCTGAACGTCAACCAAGGAGAGTCCCATCTTCTATTCCCACAGCCACCCATGGGCCTTTCTTCTCCCTTGTGCCCATTAAAGCAAGTAGAGACTGAACGAAGCCTATGGGCTGGAGACTGAGCCAGACCTGGTAGGCTTGGAGACGCCACTGTGAGAACATTCATGCATTCCTCTATTTCTTGTGACTCTATTGGGACCCATCATGGCTGAATCAAGTCCCTGGGAAGGAGCTGCTGCTCAGGAAGTTGAATAAAGGAGAGGGCAGGGTTTCTCAGAGCCTCTCCCCTGTCTGGTATGGGACGAGCCCCAGCACGACCCCCGCATCTCACAAGGCAACCACAAATTCGGTCCTTTCTCCACGCAGCCTTCTCGGTCCTGCCCTGGACAGGACATCTCTTGGTACGACCCATATCCTCCCACAGTGCTTAGCTTACACTGCCAGGTTCTGGCACGCTCATCTCATCTGCCAGGTTGGCAAGGATCTGGGACTCAGCAGGAGAGCCGGGAGGAGGGAGGAGGGGTTAAGAGCTGGAATTGGGAGCTGTGGAACCCTGGATCAGAGCTCTGGCTTCTCCAGGTTGTCAAATTTTGAAACTTCTGGTTTCCTCTCTAAACTTCCAATTCCTTTTGGTAAAACGTGAATAATCCAGCTGAATATAAGGGTCATCAAGAGGACATAAAGCTGCAGAGGAAGCATTCTCTTACTCCACAAGTATTTACTGAGCAACTCCTTGGTTCCAGCCTCTTGCCAGCCTCAGGGGATGCAGCAGGGTCAGAATGGATAAGACCCCGCCCTCCTGGAGACATATGGTAATCACAAATCACATCAAAAAATAAACGCACACACTGTTTCAAGCAGCACAGTGAGAAAAGGAAGTGGACTGCTGAAGAGGCGGAAGCCCATCCTCAGTGGGGTGAGGCTCACCCAGCTGCAGAGAACAGGGTCAGCTGATGACCTCCCGCTGTCGGCCCCTCAGGGTCCACCTCAGCTGTGGTGGAGAGCGGCCTCGACAGAGGTCTCGCCCTTTCAAGGGCGGCCTCACTTGGGAACTCAGCAAGGTGACTGTAAAAGCCCAACCATTTCGGCTTACTAGGGGACACTGTGATTGGGAGAGTCTCACTCCCAAGCCGCCTGTCTCAATCACGCTTCCTCCTCTGCCCAGTCTCTCCTTCCTCTTCCCTTCACGGGTGTTGATCTCTCTTAAACAGGTTGCCTCCCAAACTCCACCTCTGAGTCTGCTTCCTCCTGGAAAACTCAACCTGGGACACAGAATAAGGGACAGGGCTCACGTGTGTTTCAGGTAGAGGGGTCAGGGAAAAGACTTTCTGCGGAGGTAGCATTTGAGCAGAGCCCGGACGGAGGGGCAGGAGCAGTGAGATGATCTGGGGGAGACTGGTCCACAGCAGAGACACACGCACGTGTGAGGCACGCAGAGAGGCCAATGTGATCCGAGAGCAGCGGGGAGAGGACGAGTTCGGAACAGGAGACGCTGTCACGGGAAGCTGATTGGTTGTGGCTTTTAGTAGGAGTAATACAGGGAGCCATGTGGGTTTTCAGTTGACACATCATGTCCTGTTTCCAATGGAGAACCCTGGCTGCTGTGTGGAAGATGGCGGGGGCGGGGAGGTCGGGGAGCAGGTGAAGCAGAGGTAGTTTGGTGGCCTCTGGCAAGAGAGGACCGTAGCTACCTGTTAGGTAGTCACAGTTGTTCCTGTGGTTGTAATAGAGTAACAACATAAGAATAATAGTAGCAGCTTCGTCGTAGTAGAGGCTGGTGGACAGAAAGGAGGGAGCCTCCCTCCAACCCATAGCGCTGGGCTTGCCCGGCAGTATCCACATGCCATTTGTGTGTGTGGCCCTCTGTGTAAGGCCCCCTGGGTGCAGTGAGTGTCAGACCAGACCCGTAGCGATCATAGCCACACACTTAGGCTCATTCTAGGCTAGGAGACAACACACTGCACCCACATACTCCATGTACACATTCTTTGCTTAGCTTTGCCAGTGTCTATTTCATTTTCCAGAAAGTGTTTCACTTGTTTCAGCTGCCGTAAGGTCTTCTTTTGTAGAGGGCTGGGCAGAGTATGTGTTCTGTGGCGCACCCAAGATGTGGCCTGGGGAGGCCGAGTTTCAGCCTCTGTCCTCTCCTTTATCTTACTGTCTCTTTCTCTTCGTTTCTCTTTGGCCCCAGGATTGTCCACAGGTTGCTGCTGCCATGCAAACAGGCAGCCCCCCCTCAGGAGAGGGATCGTGAGGCCCCAGTTCTGGAGCAAATTCCATAATCAACTAGACTGAGTGATGTGTTTAGGAGGCTGAGGCTGATAGTAACTATAATTCCCATTTCCTGGGCATTCTGCTCTGGAATAAACCTAGATGTCAGACAGCCCAGCCAAGAGCTAACATACCTGTCTGAACTAGTCTTGTGCCAATGGAGACGTGTCAGAAGGGAAAAACATTTAGCCAGCTGTCTGATGCAAATAGGTTCTTTTCGGCCAAATGAAGAATGATCATCTACCCATGGGCGTACGAGTATGTTAAATGTGGATGCATACTACAGCGTGGAGCCTCCCTCCTTTGGTGCTCATGAGGCACTGTTCCAGGAGTCATGCAGTGGCTGAAGAGATGCAGTCACAAGATTTTAGGCCCCGCCCGGCCCACCCAGCGTCAGACGAGAGCCGAGTGGAGCCCCTTCCTATCACACTGCTCCATGGGGTACCCAGCCCAGGATATTCACATACCCAGTGTCAGAATATGAAAATGTTTAGCCCTCTCTGGGTGGAATTAAGAGGTAGTAATTTATTTTTATTTATTTATTTATTTTTTTGAGTCAGAG
>NW_007259636.1:116852-120654 GCF_000164805.1 Carlito syrichta
GTCTCGCTGCCCAGGCGGGTCTCGAACCCGTGGGCTCAGGCAATCCACTCACCTCAGCCTCCCAAGACGCATTATAAATGACCTTATTTAACCAAAACATCCGAGGAAACACCATTCAGCTCAAGCCCTATGAGCAAATTTCAAAAGACAGATTTTGCTGATAAAATAGCCCCATTCTGCCTTTTCCTGGTCAAATATGCCTTTAAACCCCGAGAATCCTTTTCACTAAGCCAGCAGCTCCAGCCTACACAATGGTTTAATCGTAGTTCTCTGAGAATTAACCCTTTACAAATCATATGACATAAAAAGAAAAACAGGTAACACTGTCTTGAAGTAATGAGAACTTTTGAGCTAAAGTGCCTCTTAAAGAAATCCTATAGATCGCTGGAGCCCAGTAGGTCGAGGCTGCGGTGGCCGGGAGTGTGCCACTGCACTCCAGTCTGGGCAACCCAGTGAGACTCCAACTCAAAAAAAAAAAAAAAAAAAAAGGAAAGAAATCCTATAAATTGCCAATTTTCTAGTCTTCTGGCAAACTTTCCATTTAGAACAAAATCAATGATCAGTGGCTGCAATGAGCCGGCCTTAGGCTTGCATGCCTCCAGAGCAGGGAAGACTCATAGACGAAAGATGACATTTAAGAAAAAAAAAAAAGCTGACATTGATTGAGTCCATCACTTCTGCCATAAAGCAGCTTCAAATATGAAGACATTCTTCGTCTGTGCTGCAGCATTGGCACCAGAAATCATTTTTTCTCTCTGTCTGGTGCAACTGCAGCAGCACTCCGGATTTTACCAAGGCCTCATAACATATTGGCAGTGGGCATGGCAGCGTTTATGTACACTAACAACTCAACTGGAGCCTCCCCTCTCCCGGCCTGCAGACGCAAACCACGTCAGTCACACAGGGACAGTGGGTCGACACGTGCATGCCCTGTGGCTCTCCCCAGTTCCGCCTTCCCTGGCCACAGCCCTGGCCTTGCCCCTGCCTGGTGTCCCAGCTGCCCCTGCACAGACCTGGCCTCTTGTGGGCAGCTCCAATCCCACCAGGGCGCCATAGCCTTTGGTCTTAGAAAGCTTCGGCCGCAGAGAGGAAAGTCTTGCACCCTAAGCAGACATCAGCTGGTCTTCCTTTGGTGCTCATGGCATGCTGGTCTCTGTGTCATGATTCAGAGAAACAAGGACATCTCAGCTTCTGTGCCTGTCCTCACAGCACTCACTGTTCCGTGACGAAGGCTGTGACCTGCCTACCTGGAGAGACCCACAGTTTCCTTGGAGGAGGCCCCCAGCCTGGGGTGCGTCACACAGGAAGAGTGTGTGCTGGGTGACCAGGTCTCACGAGGACACCGGGGAATCACTTTGGATAGAAAAGACCTTCTTGGGGGCCCTCACAGCTCTAGCTGCATGGAAGCCCGAGGAAGGACATGCACCCTGAACCGGAAGAAAGGCACTGTTAGGGTGTGCACACCAAGAAGGAGAGTGCCCAGGGTGACTCTGGGTCCTGGCATTGCATGGCTTTCTTGAGAGAACTGGGGCTTGAGACCTCAGAAGCTGTCCTACTTTTGTGGCACACAGACGCCCTCAACCACTTTCACCCTCCCCCTAAAGCTTCATCGGAATGTCATCTTCCTCTCCAGATGGGGATCCAGCAAGAACATTTCTTCCGTGGGAAGCAGCTCTAGGGGACTGGCATGACCTGGCGTGACAGAGCTGTCACTGCATGTTTGGGTATTGGGGTGGTGTGGAACAGTTGGCAGGTGGATGACGAGTCTCCTGGTTGTCCCAACCAGCACTCGTTCCTGTGGCCCTAGGGTATCAGAACCCAAGGGAGTCAGACGGGGCAGGACAGGCGGTGCAGTGTTCACTCAAACCCCAGGGCTGGCGCGAGGGGGCAGGGCGACTTCTCCAGCGGGAGCAGCACCCAGCCATGGTGCTTTCAGCGCATTAAGTGAAAAAGTTTTCATCCAATCAAAATGGGAAGAAAAATACATTTTTACAGCCGAAGATTAGATTTGTCACTACATCAACACAGTTGTAAAATATAGTTTTGAATATTTTCCTGAAGGAAGAGACCCTCACAGACAAAAGCGCTTGGGGCCCTGTCAGAGGGGGCACATAGCCAGTGCTCAGTGGTTGGGCTGGAGTCTCCAAAGCCCGGAGCCACTGGACAGGCTCTCGGGAGACACACCATGCTCGCTCTTGGAGTCCAGGTAGCTTTGGCTTCTGACCCAATGCCTGGGTCTCTCCTTCTGGACACTCATGCCACACTGGGAGGGTGGGGGCTGGGGCAGGAGGCAATGCTCTTCCATGGACCCTCCAAGTGCCGTGTCCACAACTAGATGCTGGGAGACCCAGCCCTGACTCCAGGGAGCGACTGTCCAGTAAGCCTGTGTATCCGGCCTGCAAAGAGCTGCAGCTTAGGAGAAAGGGGAGGGAGGCAGCAGAGGGACCGGAGAGAACCTGCTGGAGTGACGGGGCGCTCCGTGGGGAGGGCTCGGAGTCACTTTAACCCCAGGCGTCCCCAGCTCCCACCCCACCCTCCTTCCCAACACAGACATCTTTCGTCTGCTCACGCCTTTGCTCTGGCCTTGCCCTCTTGGTCAGAAGGTCCCTCACAGACCCCCTCCCATGGAGGGGCTTTTCCTCCAGGCCCCTCTCGGTGTCCCCTCCTCTACAGAGGAGCCCACTACCCCGGGAAGGATCATTCTGGTTGGTTCCACCACCAACGTGCTGGGCAACTTTCAACACGATGCTTAATCCCTCTGAGGTTCAGTCTTCTGACCTGTTAAATAAAAGGAAAGGTCCCAAGCACGTGGTATACAGCGGGTGCTTAATACACAGTGGCAACTTGAGGAAGCACTGAAAAATTAACAGGCATAGACCTTCACACTGAACTACGTTCTCAGTCACTTTGCAAGACTCCTGCCTACCCCGTCCCCTCTGAAGAGTGTGCTAGGGTCTTCCCTCCGTCCTCGAGGCCACCTTGCATTTGACTTTTCGCAGGGACTTTTCCCAGGAACCAGAATGTGTCACTCCCCAAACTCCTCACTCTCCCAGAGTCTCCATCAGACACTCCAGGAGCAATCCGGGTGCTCAGGATCCACTTTTTGACCCAGCAAAACGTGTGTGCGTGCTTTCCAGAGGGCACGGAGGGAACGCCGAAGGAGACGTGTGGCTGGCCCCTCGCCCCAACTCCAAGGTCCGTGGAGCAGAGCAGAGCCTTGGCGGACAGGGCGGGAGGGGGAGGAGGAGAGGCCTCTTCTCCCAGCTTCCCCAGCCAGCACATGGGATCGGGTGGCCCTGAGGACGAGGCAGGCAAGAGCCCCGGGCAGCCAGGCCCAGCGGGGTGCAGAGCCAGAAGCACAGCCGGGTGTGGGGGAGGCTGCACCTGCCTCCCACCTCCCACCCGCCCCCCCACGCCCAAGTAGGTCCCGACTCTCCTGTCTTTAATAACCCACCCCACCACAGAGGAACAGATTGGCAGCGAGATGCATGCCGCTTTTGGCAGTTCCGGCGAGTGGAGGGTGGATTATCAGGGCATTCAGACGAAGGGGAAGGGAAGAAAAAAAGCGCACAAGATGGGGAGACCATCCAGGGAGGCCTTGCAGAGAGCCACCCCGGCCATCTGCCACGACTTCACACACCGCTGCGGAAATGGGACGCCGCCTCGGCTAAGGCCCAGCCTGTCAGAGGAGTCCATCAATCCAAAAACAAAATTCTAGCCGGGCTCGGTGGCTCAGCCTGTCATCCCGCACCTTTGGGAGGCTGAGGTGAGTGGATTGCATGAGTCCGCGGGTTCGAGACCC
>NW_007259636.1:120839-135412 GCF_000164805.1 Carlito syrichta
AAAAAAAAAAAAAAAAAAAAAAATTCTTATGAAACTTAATCACAGAGGATCGTGTGAGGGAGTGGGGAACAAATTAAGTTACCACGGCATTAGGTACAGGAAATGATTTCCGTCAACCCCATCATTACTACAATCATAATACGTTAATTATGTATTTCATTAAGTGGATTCGAGTCTGCACAGAGGAAATCACAGAGGCCTTGAGTCATTCGCCAAGCATGGTGGAAGGTCTCCTGTGAATGGAACCCGGTTAATCTGGAAAACCTTCACATGCTAAATGTGGTTTTTTTCGTCTTTTGTGACCCTGGCCCTGGACTAAGACTCAGAATTCTGCCCAGTGGAGGAAGTGCCTGGTTCCTGGGTTGCTTAGAGGAGCATCTGTGGCTGCTTCCAGGAGCCAAAATCAGAACATGAGGCCCACGTGTTGGATCCCAGCAGCCAGGGAGTCTTTCTGTCTTGCTCCTCCCGGCTACCAGTGGGCAAAGTGACGCCAAAGGCCTCCAAGGGGGACGGAAGCCTCTGAGCTTTGCCAGCAAAGGCTGTTCAAGGCTTCATGAGGTCCACAAACAGTGGGCAACTGGTGCAGTGAGAAGACCATCACAGCGCCCGTCCCCCGTGGGCCCACCTGCATTCTGTCCGCCTTGCACACGTGGGTCCTTCCCGTGTGGTCTTTGGAGAAACCCCGGCCCTGGAAGAGAGCTTTAACGAGCTCAAGTGGGATCTCACTGAAAGCAGAAGCCCGCCCATCTACGGTGGGATGGCCCACAACTCACGGAGAGACACAACCAGATCATCGGACGCACATATTTCAGGCCATCTCGGGTAATCCTCCCTCCCATTGGGTCCTGCTGCCCTAGTAAGCCACAGAACAAGAGGGCTGTGTACCATTTGGTTTCCAGGCCCCCTTGTGTGTAGTGTTGATGCAGGAAATGGGCTGAGGGTACACACCTGTGTCACCAAAGTCCCCTGGGGCCACCAGGGTGCAGTCTGTCCCTCTGTCAACGGACTCTCTTGTCTTGTCCCTGTTCAACCTCAGAATCCAGTTGGATAGGAGGAGGCTGTTCATCTCCTCTCCTTAGTTCAAGGAGACAGAGGTCACCATGGAGCAAACCCCCCACGCCTCTGCAGCCCTTCCTTCCTCTCGGTTCTGAAGGCCTTTCCGTAGTTAAGGGGCAGTTGAGTCGTAAAGAAAGGAAATTAGGAGTTAGTAATTATTTTTCAGAAAGAGGAGATATCCAGTGCATGTAAATTTCCTGGGTTGTCCTTGAGTGCTCAGTTATCCGTAGTGGCCACAAGGAAGCCTTGACACAGAGGAGGAAATTGAGAAGGCAGGCACCAGGGCCCGCCTGGAGTGCATGGTGGTGTAAGTGATGGGAAAAGGTGAGCTGATCTGATGAAAACCACATCAGCCTCTCTAGGGAGATATTACTCTCCCCGTTATTCCACTAATTGGCCTTATGCCATCTGAAGACTGCCGCACATTCCTTACAGGCCTGCCAAGCTTCTTTAACCATATCCAGGAAAAAAAAGTTAAAAATCCATCACCCCCTTAACAGAAACAACAAGGAAATTAATAGGAGTCGTATTCTTTCTCTGGAGTCAGTTGAGAGACCCAACCCAAGCCCACTCCTCGGCTCCTCAAATTATAAAAAACATTGCATGAATATATGCGTCGGATGGTTGGGGGAGGAGCTTGTCTCAGATACACCAGGATGTTTCATCAATTCCATAAGGAGAACAAAGGCTCTGGCTGGGGCCCCAGGATCCCTCTTTGCACAGAAACAAAATCCTAATGTGAGAGGATGATTCAGGAGGAAGTCTGTTTTCAGGGAGCGTCTGACCTGATGCGGGAGAATCAGTTTCATCCCTGACGCAACACCAGGCTCCGCTTCCCATCACAACAGTGAGGGAAGTACAAAAACACACCCGGGAAACTCAGACTGAGACTGGTGCTATCAGTGGCCTGGAGCTTACAATAACTGTTAAAAATCAAGTGCATTTTTTCATTATTCTTTAGCAAAGAGGTATGATTTAATGATATAAGTTAACAATGGATGATAATTTAAAGTGATGACAATAGTTTAATTATTCACATACATATAAAAATTAACTCTATAACATATTTCTTTGTAAGAACAGGTTCATTTTAAACATTTTGAGCTAGCCGGGCTCGGTGGCTCAGTCTGTAATCCCGTGTTTTGGGAGGCTGAGATGAGTGGATTGCCTGAGCCCGCGGGTTCGGGACCCGCCTGGGCAACTTGGTGAGACCTCATCTCCACAATAAATCAAAAATTAGCCGGGCATGGTAGCGTGCGCCTGTAGTTCCAGCTGCTTGGAAGGCTGAGGCAGAAGGATCGCCTGAGCCCGGCAGGTCGAGGCTGCGGTGGCTGGGAGCGGCCACTGTACTCCAGTCTGGGTGACAGAGTGAGACTCCAACTCAAAAAAAAAAAAAAAAAATTCCTCTCCCTCCTCTTAGTCATAGGAGGAGTGGAAGGAGAGTCATTTAAGCTGAGAATGAAATGCCATTGGGGTGTTTGGAAGAGTACTGAATAAAGGCTGTGACCCTTAGCCGGTGATGTCTGATTGGTGCTCCGTAAATACCATTTATAATTTGTTGACTGATACCTCCTTACTACGTAAAGTTGCTGCACAAACCAAGTACTCACTATTATTTGACCTTCTCTTATTTTGTAATTATCACCAACTAATTTTTTTTCCCCTAACTTTATAGCCAGATAGATCCAGGTCGAAAACCAACTCAGCTACTTACTAAGGGGTAGTTTGCCTTCTATCAGGCCCTGCTTCCATCATTTAGAAAATAGGAATCCCTCCCTCTCTCAGGAATGGCAGCTATTTTATTAAGCCAGGAAACAAATGTATGGAGCCAGACCGGCTTGGTATTTCCTTCTTAAATGGTAACAGCTCACGTTTACTTAGTTCTCAGGATGTGCCAGGTTCAGATTTCATATGCATTATCTCATTTAATTCCTCACCACCATCTCATGATGTGGTTATTATTATCAGCTCCATTTTATAGGCAAGAAAAGTGAGGCTGAGAAGAGCGATCAGGTGACTCGTCCAAACCTCACTGCTAAAAAGTGGTGGGGCTCATATTTGAGCCAAATCTGCATAGAGCTCACCTGCTCTGCATTATCTCCAAGATGAAGGGTAGACTCCTCACTTGTGTACTCCCCAACACATTGATTCTGCCTCCCACTAAAAACTACCTCTTCACCCAAGCCCCAGGGCATTTGCTCATGCTGTTCTCTTCACAGTATGAACGACTGCTTCCTCCTCAATTCCCCCTGCTCCCACACATTTCGGGGTTGGCCTCAAGACTCAGCTTTAAAAACGTGTATTCTATGGAGTTTTCTCTGACTCTCCCAGAGGGGGACTCTTTCCTATCCTCTCAGCGCTCTTTGCACATATTTCCATATCTGCTTCCATCACTGAACTTATTTTTGACATTAGGAAAAAGGGTGCCAGGTGATCTTCGGGCCTAGCAAAGCTGAAGGAGATTCACAGAAGGACTCAGAAAGAACGTGAAAGGACTTTAAAGCAGAATCAGAGGGTAAATAGATTTGTTGAATCACACAGGTTTAATGACAAATGCAGGTAAATGATAAATGATAATGGGGTGGGCTGACAGTCTTGCGGGCTCAAATGAGCTGTGAGCATCAAGTAATACGCAACACGGATCCAGAGGATAAGGGCAACCAGTGCACCTCCAGGAGGGCGTGGCTTGAAGTCTCTACAGCAGGGGTCCCCGACCCCAGGGCCATGGACCAGTACCTGTCTGTTGGGAACCAGGCTGCACAGCAGGAGATAAGCTGGCCAGCGAGCAAGGCTTCATCTGTACGCACAGCTACTCTCTGTGGCTCGCGTGACCGCCTGAGCTCCACCTCCTGTCAGATCAGCAGCCGCGTTAGATTCTCAAAGGAGCACGAACCTATTGTGAACTGTGCATGCGAGGGATGAGGTTGCGTGTTCCTTATGGTCCTTATGCAAATCTAATGCCTGATGACCTGGGGTGGAGCTGAGGCGTCGATACTCGCACTGGGGAGAGACTGCAAATGCCGACGAACATTAGCATGAGGTTTGACTGCAGAGACCATCATCAACCAGTTGCTTGCAGACTCATATCAACACCCGATCAGTGAGCGGCAAGGGAGTTGCTGTACTTCAGTTGCACAGCTGCATGCGGTGGCAGGCTTTCCGTCAGGATCTGACACTTATTTTTTTAGTCCACGCATGGCCCACCCATTACTTTATGGATCACTTCCGTCTGTGCCTCTTTTTTTTTAATGGTGAGTTGTAGAATTATTTTGTTATATATTACAACGTAATAATAATAGAAGTGCACAATAAACGTTATGTGCTTGAATCATCCTGAAACCATCCTCCCCAACTCTGTCCACGGAAAAATCGTCTTCCGCAAAACCGGCCCCTGATGCCAAAATGGTTGAGGACCGCTGCTCTACAGGAATGGCGCCTATAAATGGAGACTCACTCACCCCTCTTTATCATGGAGAGAATCACCCTGGGTGTGATATTCCATGTCTAATGCCCAGCTCACAATACCCGGTCATATGCAATCACTCCACACATGGAGAAGGGAATAACCCACGAGCTAAGGCTGGTAAAAGTGTTTCCTGAGTCGGTGTTTAGGTTTGTATGTTGTGTTCCTCCAAAATTCATGTTGACCTCAGACCCCAATGCAGCTGTATTAAGAGGCAGGGCCTTTAGGGGGTGATGGGGACATGAAAACTCTGCCCTCGTGAACGGGACTGGCGCTCTTAGAAAAGGTTGAAGAGAGTGCCCTGGTACCCTTTCTCCATGTGAGGAAGCAGCCAGCCAGAAGGCACCATCTCTGAAGCAGAAGCAGCCCTCACCAGACCCAATCTGCTGGCACCTTGATCTTGAACTCTCTCCCAGCCTTCAGGCCTGTGAGAAATACATTTCTGCTATTACAAATTACCCAGTCTTAGGGATTTTGTTATAGCAACAGAAATGGACCAAGGCTGCTGGTAACGGTCTTCAACCTCTGAAAGACTTTTAAGTATAGAGAATGTAGTAACTCAAACCCTTGTTGATATTTTAGAGTAAATTTGGGGAAATTCCCTGCCTGTTGGTATTTAAAGTTTTATCATATTTAATAATTTAACATTTATTTTTAAGTTTTATTTTTAATTGACACATAACTGTACATATTGACTGGGCAAATGTGATGTTTCAATATACAAGAGGGAACCCCCCCAAAACCAGAATTATTCTCTGGAGGTTGGTTTTCCCCTATTAGGTGCTCTACGAATCCACTGGCATCAGTGTACCAGCTAGCATTGTTGTGAGAGGCTGTATTTGGCTTCAGCTAATTATTTTTGGAGATTCTTTCAATGCATTTGCCCATTTCATGATGGGCGACTTTTGAGAGCACCTTCCCACACCACGCAATGTTCAGCAGTTTTTGACCAAAGGCATCATGATGCCTGTGCCCTGCTTCCCTATTCAACCGACCTCGCCCAGAGTGACTTTTTGTTATTTCCCCAGGTGAAAAATAGTCCTCAAAGGGAAACGTTTTGCAACGTGGAAGAGGTGAAACAAAAAACAGCAGAAGCACTAAAAGGCATAAAAATGGATACATTCAAAAGCTGTTTTGAGCAGTGGAAAAAGCATCTCAATAGTTGTATTGCAACCAACAGAGAGTACTTTGAAGGTGACTGCAGTTTAAACATGTAAGAATACAGTTTTTTATAAATAAATTCCTGGTTTATCTGGATACCCCACCCTCGTATGTACACCTTGTATAATGATCCAATTAGGGTAAACTTCACACTCACCACCTCAAATACAGAGGGTACCAAAAATACATATTCACATTTTGAGAAAGGAACAAACTACTAAAACTGTAATACTCAATATATACCATTAACAAAACATGAATGCAAGTCACATTTGACCTCGGCAATTACAAGAGGTGCTCAAAGTGGTTGGCATCAGTACCCAGAAACTTATGATGACAGCAAACTACTGCAGGACTTGTTCCTGTGCCAGGCCTCCTGGATCTTCCCTTAGGCACATCACATACCACGTGTCTCAGAGTTATCACAAACATATGCAGTTTGGGGGCATTTGGGAGGTTCTGCTGCATACTCACGCCTCCATTATCATACATACTTCCACAACATTCTTGAATTTCAAATATCATTCAAAATGGTCTTGCATTCCTTGACTGAAAACGGTGCTTCCATTTTCTTTGACTGTCCTGCGTGTCACATGGTCACGCTAACATTCACTTGATTAATGACATCTTTTGAGCGAACATCATACTGCCGTTGCTGCTGTAATTCAACTTCAAAAATAATACATAGATAACATCTCTTAAAATGTGTATATATTTATTTGTGGTAAAACAATGATTGAAGAGCACTGTGGGCATTTAGAGAGTGGGAACCAAGAACAGACACACCCTGGTGTCAAACTTAAAAATCAGGAATTGACACAAACCTCATGTGACTTTCAGAAGATGATTCACAGTCATCTGAACTTGGAATCTGTTTTACAGATATAAATATTCTTCAGTATGAATTCAATATACGTATATGAACTTAATATAGGTTGCCTTTTCTGAGAATGCAAGTACCATGTCAGTTTAGGGGGGAATATATTTTGGTTTTGAACTTCACAAGAAGTGGTTCACCATTTCAGAAGTTGGCGCTTCTGGAAACAACAACAACGGTGCTGACAGTACGTAAGTGACTAAGACAGCCTATCCCTGCATCACACCAGTCTATTTGCTGCTGTGGTATCCAAGGTGACTGCCCTCGTGGATGCAAGCAATCAACAACTCATGACGCCTTCAGTGATGCTGTGCTCACAGATGTGTACACGTGTTAGTCATCATGTTTTCCTTTGAGTCCTTGTTGACATATGGCATTAATTATATTTTGGTTCTATAGACAGAGAGGTTATGATAACTATGACTTCCATATCAGGATAATAAAAGGTACATTATAAAACTTTTATTACAGAAGAGGGCACTGAATGGACAGCAAAGAAAAACTATCCTGATTGAATTACAGTTTTAGAAAAGGTAGCCATGTAGCATCCTGAGTTATGATATGAGAGTTAAAAACAGCATTGCTAGAAAGTGCAGAGAATTAGTTAGACAGAAGAAATAAGACCTGGTGTTCCATAGACCAGCAGGTGACTATAGTTAACATTAATCTACTGTACTGTACATTTCTAATGGCTAGAAGAGAATGATATGGATGTTCCTAGCACAAAGAAAAGGTACATATTTAGGGTGAAGTATATCCCAATTACCTAATTATATGACTATATCAAATTATCACATGTAGCCCCAAAATATGTACATCTATTATGTATCAATAAAAATTTTTTTTAAGAATTAAAAAAAGAGCCGGGCTCAGTGGCTCAGCCTGTAATCCCACACCTTTGGGAGGCTGAGGTGAGTGGATTGCCTGAGCCCGTGGGTTCGAGACCCACCTGGGCAGGCGAGACCTCATCTCTACAATAAATAAAAAAATTAGCCGGGCGTGGTAGTGCGCACCTGTAGTTCCAGCTACTTGGAAGGCTGAGGTGGAAGGATCGCTGGAGCCCAGCAGGTCGAGGCTGCGGTGACTGGGAGCGGCCACTGCACTCCAGTCTGGGCGACAGAGTGAAACTTCAACTCAAAAAAAGAAAAAAGAAAAAAGAAAATGCAGATGTTGATAAGAGAGGATACTGTACATTACAGAATGACAGTTCCTTTCTAATCAAACCCACCCACCTGTGGGCCTACCGGCCCGGCTGATGGCCAGCAAGGGTGTTCTCCAAAATAACAGGCGATATCTCACCTTATAAAATAAAGCATGAACTTGGAGTTTGCTCCTTTCCCTCGTATACTGATCATCACATACCAGTGTGCGTGCCAATACACTGGCATGTTTAATAAAATACAATTCCTGGGCCCTCCTTGCAGAGGCCTGCGCCTGGCTCAGCCACCTGATGGAAACAGGAATCATACTGAACTCTGTTGCAGCTCTCTGGGACAGCAAGGCTCCTCGTGCTACCATGCACAAAGACCTCCCAGAGGCCTGGCCAAAATGCAGATTCTGATTCCTCAGGCTTGGGACAGGGCCTGAGATTCTGCATTTCGAGCAGGCTCCCATGTGATGCTGAGGCTGCCGATCCAGGGACCATACCATGAGTGGCACATATTGGCCCACTTTGGGACAAAAAGATTCTGGCACATTCAGAGACTTACCTTTGACACTCAAGTACCTTTCTCCAAAAAGATGAGACGGGCATTACTATAACTGAACGGGGTTTTCACTGACATCCCCGACCCACAGATCAGGAGGTCAAGAGCCAGTGGGACACAGTGACCATCCTCGAGTCACCTGGGAAAGTGGTGTGTGACTGCACCACGAATGAAGGGAGTTCTCATCATACCACAGTAAGGGATTTGCCAACACTAAACTCATCGTTCACCTGAACATTGGCTGCAATTTTAACAGCTTAAGCAAAAGGTCCGGATTCGTAAGTGCTGGCATCACTGACATAGAGGATGAGGCCCCTCTTGGAAGAGAGAGACAGGCATCTGAAATAACCCAGATGTGGTCCTAACAGCATGGGGCTGGAGGCCGCAGACAGCTCAGATCCAAGAAGACTGTGAAGTTGCTGCAAGCGTCTGAGAACCCATGTCGACCATGTTTTTACATATATGTACGATTTTAAAAATGTTTATAGACATTACTGAAATAAATTGCAAAAACATATCTTAGGTGTGAAAAAATTCAGATTAGCTAGGGAACACTGTATGTATATTTTCTTTTAATGGAGATTTAGAATCACATTATCACTTGGGTCTTCACAATAATTTGGCATTAAAAAGGGATTTTTGACTGCTAGGACATATGCTAGAAGTAGCCTGACGTAGGGAAATTCAAACCCTCTGGCATTTCAGAAAATAAACAATAAATGTCATTAAACTTGTATCTAAAGAAAATTACGCTGAAGTTCTAAACGATTAAATTTCTCCTTTGATAATCAAGAATGAAAATACTGCAGAATTCAACCTCAGATCTTTTAATAGAGGAAACTTATTCGCTATGTACAGGGTTCTCTAAAGAATGTAGGCCGGTCACCAGCGAGGAGACCCAAACAACGCCAAGACCCAAGGGCTGCTCGACTAAACGTTGACCGTCTTGGCCGGCTTCACATCCTCGATTTCGGCAGACAGCCAGCGGTATGTGCGGTGACGCCGCAGCACCTCGATGGCCTTGAGCTCCAGCGGGGTTGCCTGAACGCCAAGGTCTTCTAAGCTGGGCAGGTGAGGCAATGTCTTGTCTGTGATGTGAATCTTTGAGAGAACAGAGACCACAGAGAAGGCTGAAAACTGGCCACCAACTCCAAGTGCCAACAAAGCCAACATCTAAACACTCGAGCTGGCCTGAGTCCCATTGCAGTCACTTAGCTGCTTTCAAAGAGCATGTGGCAATTTTGATTCATGCAACTCGCTAAAAGTAGAACACAGAAAGAGGGCTTAAGAGGGGAGGAAAAGGCAAGATCACCAAATATCAGCTCAATGTCCCCAGCAGTAGCCATGAGCACGAGACATTGGCACGAGATGAGCCGATCTACACACAGGCTTAAAAAGGAGTAGATTTGAAGCGGGAAGCCCATGTCTTCGCCTTTGCCAGGGAGGCTGAGCAGGAAGGGGCAGGAATAAAACTGGGACTAGAGCACAGATTCTCTGACTCAGTTCTGACTTCTGAAATTAAGAGATAAGGTCAAATCTGTTCCTTATCCATTGAAAAACAGCCCAATAACCTTGTTTGCTCCAACTACACTCAATTGGTAGACTCATGCTCATCACAGAGCTAGAAAACAGACTGTTCCTAAGGACTCTTTGCTCGTCTCCTCCACAGTTTAGCTTCTAGGCCACATTCAGAGGACAACTTGGCTCCTTCTTGCCAATACACAGTCCATAAGTTTTCAAAGGTAGAGATGGAATACAGTATTTGGTATAGCGTCATTTTTTTACATCTTCGTATTACTTGGCATTCTCCCTAGAAGAAGCACAAGCACACACATGTGAGATGAGGTCTGAGAGGTGACACTGGATTTGGTGACAAGGAGATCAGGGGTGACCTTTGATGGGGGGAGAGATGGGACTAAAAGCCTGATTGACGTAGTTAAAGATGAAGAAACTGTCTAATGGCAGGGATCAACAGCTCTTTTGAGGAGTTAGGATGCGAAGGAACACAAACAGGAAAGTGGCCGGAAGAGACACACACGAGAGAGGACTTAGTTTTACTTTAAAAAGGCATGGGGAGACACCAGGCATGCTTTCGTGCTGATGGGAAGAATCCAGTGGGGAAAATACTGATAATGTCAGGCAGAAGGCGAAGCCAGGAGCAGGATGAGAGCGGGTGAGTGTCAGTGCTTGGTCGAGGGGCTGACCTCCCCGCAGAAACAGCAGACAAGAGCACGGGAATAATCCAAGCAAGCAAACAGAAATACATCCTAACTTCCCTGTCCCTGCAGCTCTCTGCCAGCACCTACCCTGGCGGATGTTTACCACACGCCTTACCCGCTCCACTTTATCCCTCGTTGTCCAGGGCTCAAACGGGCTTATTTCAAACAATCTTGCTATCCATCTGGAAAAAGGAATGTATAGCACATGTGATAGGAGCCTCTCTGCCCAATATTTAAGCAAACCTACAAGGAAGAAAGGCTGCTATAGAAGCAGAAACTGACTGAATTTTTTAAATTTGGAAAATATAGTTTATGTAAAAAGTAAATTAGAGAGAGAGAGAAGAGATTCACCTCCTCAAGGTAGGGGAGGCAGCCAAGGCAAGGAAACGTGACAACCATGGCCTAGCAAAGCAATATCCAAATTTTTTTTTTAAGAAAAGAACTAATATCCCAGCTCCATGACCTGTGAAGCCACCTCTGCATTATAGTGCCTATTTGCTAATGCCACCCAGATGACAGCTGTAATTCGTGGTACACCTTGTCCTCTACAGAGATGACAGATCTTAACACAAAATGAAATAAACCAAACAAACAACAGGGCAAACAAAAAAGATCCAACATTCAATAAAATTCTATCTAATCTAAGCCTTGGACATCCAAATACACTCCTGTTAGGATGTGGAAGAAGCCAAGTGGTATGCAAAATACAAAATGCAATCCCCTAAAGCTGGGGCCTCTGGAAACCAAAACATCCAAAAGTTAAAAAGAAGCCTAAGACCTATGATTCAAATCAGGAGTAGAATATATAAAACCCAGGACAGGAGGGGCTGTCTACCTTGATTACTGCCATTTCTTCACTGTCAGTGAAAACGGAGGGTGCTCCTGACATGTCCTCTGAGTTCCATCATGAGTATCCTGAGGGCAGTGGGTTTTAAACTAGTATCTGAGGGACCCCAGGAACTCCTTGGAGGCCTGGTGAGAATGGAGGCTGGGGCTGGGAGACCATGCTCTGCTGAGAATCACTCATCACTACCAGTAGATCAGCTCTGCTTTTACCTTATTACTCAGTGGGCCTTGGTAAAGATTCAGAAACACAGGGTTCCACAGCTTTCCAAATCTTGAAAAGCATCATTCCAATGGATAGTATTTATAAACAAAAAAGGAAGCCGGTCAAATTTCTCCAGCAACATATAAAGCCTCCGATTCCAGCCGTTAGCAGAAAAAGGTAATGTGGGGGGCTAACATAGCTTAATAAAAACACTCCTTACTACTCCACGCGCTGTACTCTCTGGTTCAACAACAACAGATCGTTTCTGGTCTCCGGTATCCTCAGTGGGTCATGCCAACTCCATCTAGAACTCAGTTTCACGAACAACCATGACAGCGAGCCACTGCACTCTGGCTTACACAACCTCCACTGCACTGAAGCTGTGGTCACAAACGTCTTTACTGGTCGGTCCTTTGTCTTCTCGGACTTTTGAGTAAGACTTCATTCCAACCACGTCAATCGAGTGCCTCCTGCGTGCCAGGCACTGTTCTAGGTGCTGAAGCTACAAGGGCACAAAACTGCAATGCCCCCCTCCTTCAGACATCCACTCCTTCCTTAAAACACATCCTTCCCTTTGGCATCCAGACTTCCGTCCACTGAAATGTCTCACCACTCCTTACTTTGGCCTCCCAGATCTGTTTCTTACTCTGCAGGTCCTTTCAGTAGAGGAATTCCTCCCCCTCCTGAGGCCCTGCTCTTCCACTCAGCCTACACATTCTCCCCGCCCACTTTAGAGATCAGTACAGGTATATAGTGAGACGAGGAAAACAGCCTAAGAAGAAGAACAAACAATCTTAGGAAACATCGTCATCACGCTGCATTCTAACTTTCCCTGTTTGTCTGATGCGTGAGCGTCTCCCTGACCGGACCCCTCAGGTGTGGCATGGTAAAGCTAAGATTCCAAACCCACAAAGGGAAGAAGTGAATCAAGCAGCAGGGAAAGAAGGGAAGACAGCCACAAGCCGAGTCTGAATTCGCCTGGCTCCTTCCCCAACTACACGACCAGACTGACTTAATCCAAGAGAGGCCTTTTCCCACTTTTGGGCGAGTGACGTGACATAGGAGGAGACTTGCCGTCTCTCACGCAATCTGCCCAGCAGGACGCATCTCCAGATTTCGCCAGCGGTTGTCGGAGCTTCTGGTCAGTCGCAGATTTCACCTCCCAACACACGTTGTCTTCTTGTCCCCATGAATCTACTTCCGATTCTTGCCAAGGCGATATCATGACACAAAAGCAGCACTGCACTTACCGATAGGCAAAACGTGGCAAGGGGTACGGGAGGAAGGGCCTGTGAGCCACAGCAAAGATGTACTGCACCAGGTCAAAGAGGAGGTACCGGTTTGGCCTAGGAAGAGAAAACAGACCATTCGTTAACTTGTTTGCTCCTCACAAATTTGCCTTTTTTAAAAAATAACATTTTCTCATCCAAAGAAAACATATACACACTGTAGCAATTATACATTAGCACACAAAAAAGCACTCATAATCCCATAATGAAAGATAAAGTTAATGAATACGATACATAGCTTTTTCATCCCTCACACACACACATCATTTTTGCTTTTATAAATATAAGACTGCACAATCCATCCTACTCTGTAGTGTCTTCTTCATTTAACACAACTTCATAACCATCATTCCATGTCATTAAATATTCTCTGTCACATTTAAAGACCGCACCTACAGCCGTTGCATGTAATCATAATTATTTTGCCAATTCCTAGTTTTGAAATATTTAGGCTATTCAAAATCTTTCTCCTTTATAAAACAATGCTTTAATGGACATTTTTTGCAGTAAATATGGGCACTTATCCATGATTATGTATTCAGAATAATTTCTACAGTAGTGGAACTACGTCAAAGCACATATTTTAAGGCTTTTAATGACTAATCCTAAACTGCTTTCCAAAATGGTATATCTGTTTATATACAATGTTAGTAAGACTGCCCCCTCCACCAAAAGTGAGTTTAGTCATAAAAACTAAACACATTTTGCCAATCTGCTACATAAAAAAACCTAGTAATTAAAACATGAGGTTTTACTATTTACTATTTCTTTGAAAAACATTTTATTGTTTGTATTTTGCCTTTTGTTTGTGGTGTTTTGCAATCTAAAAGTTTAAACATTCATTTTCATCAAAACTCCTCATTTATTTTCTTTTATAGCTTGGTTTCATATTTAGAAAACCCTCTATAGTAGTGTCCTAAGATTCTATATATTTTGTCTAACATTTTCCTTCTGTGACAGATTTTTGTATGTGATGTAAGGTGAAGATGGAACTACATTTTGCCCAAGATGTAAGTCAGCTGCTTCAATACCATTTGTTGAATCATTTACTGGATCAACTCTTTCCCTATAGAGAGAAATGTCACCCTTATCACACACTATATTTTTACATACAATAGGATTGTTTCTGGATTTTTTCTTCTTTTCAAGTATTTAAAAAGTTTTGTACCAATATAACCTGGCTTTAATCACTATTGCTTGTCATACACATTAATATTTCTTCATTCATTTTCCTAATCCCTTTTGCCTCAGAAAATCTATAATAGCTAAGAATTGGATAAAGGTGATTCAGTGAGAATCTCATCATCCTGCCATATTTTATCAAAAAACGTGAAAATGTCAGCTAGGGGATATAACAAAGTCCTTAAACAGATTTCTTAAAAGTCCAGAAGGATTTGTAAGGATCATTACAGGGCATAAAACACATGCTGTACCAAGAACAAGATGAATTTTTATGATGACAAACAAAATTGATATGAGTAAAATAACTAGATGGACTATGTTTCCTCTTCAGCTGTTCTAAAGCGTTTAGTGTTCCATTAAGAGACTGAAAGAAAAGTTTACATGCCCTTGTTCATAGAGAAAGGTATGTTGAAGACTGTGTCCTTCCTGGCTCAGACTTAACAGCTCAGCACTATGGTCATTCCTCGGAAAATATCCTCAGCAAAACCTTGTCTCCCAGCCCGGTCTCCACTACCTTTGCCCAGCAAAGCCCCTACTCTGGCTAACCCACATATCTGCCTTCTCTGGACCTG
>NW_007259636.1:135549-142572 GCF_000164805.1 Carlito syrichta
TGTGCCCCCCATCTCCTGAGTGCCATCTCTTTCTTGGGCCACGCTACTCACTTATAGAGAAGACCCTCGGCCTTCAAAATCCAGAGTGGGCCCTCCCTCGTTGACACATTCACCTCCCAGGCCCACCTCTTGTCCCTTCATCCGCCCCCCTGGACAGGGAAGCCTCTCCAAAGAGTTGCCTGCCTGTTGCCTCCAATCCGACCTGCCATTCAAATCTCGCTGTCATTTAAACCGCCCTTTGTCCCAAATGCTCTGGGGTAAGGTGATGGCGACTCTCCATGCTGTCACTCACTCAGGCTCTGGGCAGCACCCCATAGAGTTGCCAACTCCCTGCATCTGGTTTTCTTTCCAGTTTGCTGGACTTTCCCTTTTGGGTCATGGTCATTTATTTTATATGATTTTGCATAATTGTCATTATTATTATTTTTGAGTAGGAGTCTCACTCTGTCACCCAGGCTGGAGTGCAGTGACATGCTTACAGCCACCGCAGCCTCAACCAGCTGGGCTCAGGTGATCTTTCTGCCAAGGTCTCCCAAGTAGCCAGAACCACAGGTGCATGACATGACACCTGACTAATTTTTTTATCTATTGTAGACATGAGGTCTTGAAAAGTTGCCCAGGCTGGTCTCAAACCCCTGGACTCCGGCAATCCTCTTGCCTCCGCCTCCCAAAAGCTGGGATTACAGGCATGAGTCACCGCACTCAATTATTTTGCTTAATTATTACATATACTTCTCACCACTGCTAATCAAGAAGCAGCACAAAAGCAGAAACTTTATTCATGCTATTCACTATTGTGACATAATTTATAAACATTAAAATTCACACAGTTTAGCGTATAGTTCAATGAATTTTCATAAATTTAACAAGTTGTACAGTTGTCACCATAATCAGTTTTAGAATATTTTTCCTTACTCAAGTAAAGTCCTTCACACCCATATATGGTTATTCTAGTCTTACCCCCAGCCTCAGGCAACCACAAACTTATTTACATTTGCCTTTTATAGATATTTCATACAAAAGGAGCCATACGACATGTGGTCTTCTGTGTCTGGCTTCTTTCTGTTACCATAATGTTTCTGAGGTTCACACGTGTAACATGTGTCAGTATTTCATTCCTTTTTTTATTGTTTTATGGTGTTCTATTGTATGAGTAGGCCACATTTTATTTCTCTGTTCATCGGCTGACGGATGTGTGGGATGTTTCCAGTTTCCAGCTATTACGGCGACGCTGCTATGAACATTCATGAGCAAGTCCTTACGGGGACACATTTTCGTTTCTCTTGAGTAAACAGCTAGGAGTAAAATTGCTCAGCCATATGGTAAATTTATGTTTGACTTTTTAAGAGGATGCCACACTGTTTTCTTTTTTTTTTTTGAGTTGGAGTCTCACTCGGTCGCCCAGACTGGAGTGCAGTGGCCGTTCCTGGCCACCGCAGCCTCGACCCGCTGGGCTCCGGCGATCCTTCCGCCTCAGCCTTCCGAGTAGCCGGAATTACAGGCATGCGCTACTACGCCCGGCTGATTTTTTGATTTATTGTAGAGATGAGGTCTCGCTGCCCAGGCGGGTCTCGAACCCGCGGGCTCAGGCAATCTACTCACCTCAGCTTCCCAAAGGCGCGCGATTACAGGCTGAGCCACCGAGCCCGGCCAAATTGTTTTCTAAAGTGGACGTACAATTTACACTCCCATCGGCCAACATTTCTTACTTCTGTCTGTGAAGTGGTATTGCATTCTGATTTGCATTTTCCCTAATGACTAATGAACGGAGCACTTTCTCTTGTGCGTTTTAGCCATTAGTATGTCTTTTGTGGTGATACATCTATTCAAATCTTGGGTTCTTTTTTAAATTGGATTTTCTTCATTTTTGAGTTCTGAGAGATGTTAGTATGTTCTGGATACCGGTCCTGTATCAGATATATGACTAACAAATATTTCCCCTAGTTTGCAGCTGTCTTTTCATTTTTTTAATGGTGTCTTTTGAAATACAAAGACTTTTCATTGTAATGAAGTCTAACTTACAATTTCCTCTTTTATGGATAATGCATTTGATGTCATAGCAGAAAATCTTTGCCTAGCCCAAGGTCTAGAAAATGTCCTGTTTGTCTCCAAACGTTTTATAGTTTTGACTCTTACATTTAGGTATCTGAATTATTTTAAGCCAACTTTTCTATGTACAGCGTGAGGTAACAGTCTATGCTCATCTTTTTGCAGGTGGATAGCCCAAAACCATTTGTTGAAAGGGTTAGGCTTTTCCCATTAAAGTGCCATACACCTTCGTCAAAAGTTAATTGTCCATAAAAGCTTTTTCCTGGACTATCAATTCTGTCTAACTGATCTATGGGTCTACTCTTATGTTAGTGCCATACTATCTTAATAATTAATAGGTATAGCATAAGTTCTGAAATTGATAAACTTAATGGTTTTGGCTATTGTAGGCCTTTTGTGTTACCACATAAATTTAGAATGGGTTTGTAAATTTAATTTGTTGGAATTTTGATAAAATTAAGTTGAATCTATAGGTTAATTTGAGGGAAATTATCATTTTAATAATATCAACTCTTTTAATCCATGAACATGGTATGTCCTATCAATTATTAGGTGTTCTTTGATTTCCCTGAGCAATGTCTTATAATTTTCAGTGTACAGATCTTGTACATCTCTTGTTAAATTTAAACCTATGTATTCTATTCTTTACGATGTTATTGTGAATAAAATTATTTTCTTAACTTTATTTTAAAATTTTTCACATGCTAGTATGCAGAAACTGATGTTTCTATATTATGACTTTGCCGAACTTATTAGTTCTCACAGTTGAGTGTGCGTGTCAATAGGTATTTCATGAATGGACTAACATAATATTATTAGTAATTACAAGAAACCTAGGAGCAAAGGTAAAGTTTTATGCCTATGCCTTAGCCTAAAAATATCAGGAAAATAGGCAAAATATTTTCATGGGGAAGAAGAGATAAAAAAGAAAAGTGTGGATGCAGCTCTACAATTTCACAAGGAAAAATGCCTATACTGCCATGTCTAGTTTTACTTTTTCCAGCACTACACCAAACAAGAACAACTTAGTGGAGCCACAAGGAGACAACAGTGCCTAGGCAAAGTTCAAGAGGAAAATGCCCAACTTCTCCAGAGCCATTTCTACCATGTGATTAGCAAGCTAAGTTCACAGAGTCATTCTGGCTTGTGTATTCCCTGGAATCCTTGTCTCCACACGTCTTAACTAGAGCCTGAAGTCTTTTGAGCCCAGTATTTAGGAAACTTCTGCTGAACACATTTTTTATGAATAATTTTCCTAGAGTATCTAACTGATTGCATGCTAATGTACCAAACTAAGAACTGAGAGAGAAACATATATTTTGCAGCAGCAAGTTGATGTGAAAACCAATAGTTTTGCACAGAAAAATATTTTACTAAATTAATAATGATGAAACAACCATAATGTATAAACTCAGGCATATATACTATGCCTCTTAGCTTAGAGAAAAAAGTGTACTTTTCTCTAGAAACAAATATTTCTCGAGAATTAGGCTATCAATTATTGAATCAGATCCCTACCGTTCATGGGCTACCAAGCATCATTAGTCTGCTTCACAGAATTACTGGATTCTATATCACTTATTTGGTCAGTTTGATACCTCTCCACTTCACAGATAAAGTCCTAGCTTTTTACTTTTAGCTAATTCAGCAAAAAAGTCCTAAAACTAGCTATGATATGATTTAATAATTTCAGAAAAGTCACATAGCGTAGCTGTGCCTATTTTTCCTAAGTGGAAGAATAAGCATATAACAAATTGCACTGTAATCGTGATTTTCACTAGTAATTGTACTGTAAAACAGTGATTTTCAACCTTTGGAGGCATTGTGATACACTGTCAACATGAATTTGATTTTGCAACCATACGCACTCCCTAAAGGGGTTTTGTTTGTATCTTAGAGTTTACAGCAATATCTTTATACATATTTTAAAAATCACATCACTGGAGAGGTACTATCCCTAAGGATCACCAGACTAAGTATATATAATAGTCAACAGAAGTGGTTCTGAGACTTTGGGAACAGAAGAATCATTTATTACTGTAGATTCCCACTTTTCTCAAATTCTGATTTAATGTAGGCATTCAGGAAATTCCAATACTGTAAAAATGCAACTAAATCTGTTAGTGACTCATTTCAACATTTATTCCTTCATTAAAATAGACAGCACAATTTTAAAGTCAAGTTCTAGGCACTTACCCAACAAAAGCAAATGTTTTCCCTTTGGCATCTGGATCCTTAACCGCATTAACAATTCCTTTGGATACATCGGCAACCTGTAAGAAATTGTAACGCAACTTTAACTAATTGTTGAAAAGTAAAGAGAGAAAAAGAGATAGAGGGAGAGCTGGGAATAAAGAGAGGGAGAGAAGGAGGAAGAAAGGAGAAAGGGGGGAGAAAGGAAAGCTGGTCTCACCAGTCACAACCAAGACAACGTGACAAAAGAATGACATTGCCTATTTGCAGAAAGCTTCCAAAAGAAAGCGCCTTCTGAAGAGCCCAAATAATCCCACATTAGAGGGCTCATTTGAGTATTCTCCCTAGCCAGGGCACATTTATTTCAGATAGCTTAGGCCTTGTTGATTTGCCTTTGTTTGCTATCTTGCCAACTCTCAACTCTGCTATTAAGCCATTGCATTAGACTGAACCACATGGAATCGCTGGCATTCCACCATTAGGATTTTCAACAATAGTAATTGTATATTGTTTAGACCCAATGCTTCCCAATCAGAGGTGATTTTGGCACCCAGGGGACATCGGACAACTGTCTGGAGATCTTTCATTTTTGTTTTTTTGAGTCGGAGTCTCACTCTGTTGCTCAGACTGGAGTGCAGCGGCCGCTCCCGGCCACCGCAGCCCCGACCTGCTGGGCTCCGGCGATCCTTCCGCCTCAGCCTTCCAAGTAGCTGGAACTACAGGCATGTGCTACCACGCCCGGCTAATTTTTTTATTTTAGTGTAGAGATGAGGTCTCGCCTGCCCAGGCAGGTCTCGAACCCGCGGGCTCAGGCAATCCACTCACCTCAGCCTCCCAAAGGCGTGGGATTACAGGCTGAGCCACCGAGCCCGGCTTCTGGAGACCTTTTTAGTTGTCACAACCAGGGGTGGTACAACTGGCATCCAGTGGCTAGGGGCCAGGAATGCTGTGAAGCATCCTACAGCAATCCCCATAAAAAAGAATTACCCAAGCCAAAACGTCCATGGTGCCACCACTGAGAACCCTGGTTCAGCCTAACATGGAATTCAACATGCTCTTTCACCTCCGGGGCCCTGGACATTTTGCTCTCTGTGCACACAACGTTCACCCCCAGCTCCCTTCATCTGACTTACCTTTAGTCACCTCTGAGGTCTCACCCCAAACGCTATTTCTTCTGAGAGGTCCAAGTCTGGATTGTGCCCTTCTGATTTAATTTCATAAAACCCTCTATTATAGCACTCAATACATTGCATCATATTTGCTTTATTTACTAGCCTCTGACTGAGAGCAATTTGAGAACATCAATGTGTATCTGTCTAGTTAACATCTCTATATCCCCAGTGATACGTACAGTGTGCCCAGCACATTACGGGTTCAATACAGTTTTCCTAAACAAGTGAAGACACCGAGAAGGCAATCAGCTGATGCAAGTTGACAGAAATGTCAAAGTTACAGGATTAGAGCCGGGCTTGGTTGCTCAGCCTGTAATCCCACACCTTTGGGAGGCTGAGGTGAGTGGATCGCCTGAGCCCGCGGGTTCCAGACCTGCCTGGACAACTTGGCGAGAACTCAGCTCTACAAAAAAAATCAAAAATTAGCCAGGCGTGATAGCGCGTGCCTGTAATTCCGGCTACTCGGAAGGCTGAGGCGGAAGGATCGCCGGAGCCCAGCAGGTCGAGGCTGCGGTGGCTGGAAGCGGCCACTGCACTCCAGTCTGGGTGACAGAGTGAGACGCCAACTCAAAAAAAAAAAAAAAAAAGTTACAAGATTGGGTTGAAGCCAGAAACCTGGCCACCCAAACCTGAATCCAGCTAAAGCCCTTTCTAAGCCCTTTCTTTGAGGGTACTCACATATACTGGTTGTTTCACCGTCCTCCAGCCCAAGGAGATAAGAGGCACACCAATAAACTGACGCATATCTGGCAGAGGTAAGAACGAGAACTATCCTGAGAAAGTTGAAGCTGCTATAAGACCCACCAGTTTCAGAGGAGTTAACACAATCATTCCACATACAGAAATAATATGATTATGTGGCTGACTTTGAATAAACAAACAATCTCACAAGGACTAGCTATTTGTTTTTCAGATAATGGAAAATAAAAAAGTCAAACATTTAAGGACACAAAGCATAAGGAAAAGAGGTTAAATGGCTTGGCAACAAGTCTGCTCTACGACGTTAAATATGGCCATGCCCAAGACTGGACTCTAACTGCATCCATTCGAAGGAAGAACACAAGACTCAACAGATAAGAAATAGAGCATCATTAACCCAGAAAAGACCTGGTAAAAATGGAAATTTAGTGTATGATGAACACAGTATAACAAACCTGTGGGAAATTAAAGTACTATTTAACATACAGTGCTGGGACAAGCATTCTACTGTTTAAAAACAAACTTTTTAAAAAGATAAGGGCTCACTTCATACTATAAACTAAAACAAGTTCAAATAGATTAACTATAAAGGTTAAAAATTCCTTTAATGCCCTTAACAGTAGAAATTATTTACAACAGCATCAAAAAGAATACAATACTTAGAAATAAAAAGGTGGCAGAAGACATGTACACTGAAAACTACAGAACACTGCTGAAAGAAGTTAAAGAAGACACAATTAAAGGCATCCCAAGTTCATGGATTGGAAATGTCAATATTGTTAAGATGTTGCTAGGGAGCTGGGCTCGGTGGCTCAGCCTGTCATCCCGCGCTTTGGGAGGCTGAAATGAATAGATTGCCTGAGCCCGCGGGTTCGAGACCCACCTGGGCAACTTGGCGAGACCTCATCTC
>NW_007259636.1:142592-144401 GCF_000164805.1 Carlito syrichta
AGGTCGAGGCTGCGATGGCCGGGAGCGGCCACTGCACTCCATTCTGGGTGACAGAGTGAGACTCCAACTCAAAAAAAAAGACAAAAAAGATGTTGCTAGGGTCTGAATACGTCATCTCCAAAATTCAGTGTTGCCAACATGATAATATTAAGAGTTGATTAGGCCACGGGAGCTCCTCCCTACAAACGCGATCAAGCCTCAGGGTAAAGGAGGCATCACGCCGCATGCCGCTGACTTGCTCTTCTGGTCTGCTGCCATGTGAGGACACGCAAGCCTTTGTCTCTCCTGCCGTCCACCTTCTCCCCGTGAGGGAGCAGCAAGAAGGCCCCGGCCAGACACCGGCATCTCGGTCTTCACCTTCCCAGCCTCCCGAACGGGGAGACGTAAACATCTGCACTTGCAGACTGCCCAGCCCGTGATATTTCCTTGTGGCACAAGACAGACACAAAGAGATGTCAATACTAGACAGAGCAATCCACAGATGTAATGCAATCCCTATCAAAAACCCAACGATGTTTCTTACAGAAATATAGAAAAACCCATCCTAAAATTCACGTGGTACTTAAACAGCCAAGACAATCTTGAACAGGAGGAACAAATCTGAAGGCCTCACACTTCCTGATTTCAAAACTTTCTACAAAGCTACAGTAATCAAAACAATATACAACAATCAAAACAGTGGCACAAAGAGAGACATACAGACTAATGGATAGAGAAATAACCCTTGCATTTATGGTCAAATGACTTTCAGCAAGGGCACCAAGACCATTCAGTACGGAAAGGACAGTCTTCTATTCAGCAAATATGACTGAGAAGACTAGAAATGCACATGCAAAAAAATGAAAGGGACCTCTACCTTATACTATCTATAAAAATTAACTTGAAACGGATCCAAGACCTAAGCCCAAGAGCTAGCTAAAAGCCAGCTAACACTACAAAACTCTTAGTCAAAGACACAGGGAAAGAGCTTCATGACATTGGACTTGGCAATGACTTCTTGGATACAATGAGAAAGAACTGGAGATTGTTGCACAACAATGTGAATATCTTAATACTACTGAACTGCACTCTTAGAAATTGTTAAGATAGTGTCTTACTCTACGCCCCCCAAATCTTAATTCACTCCAGTATCAACTCTCAAGTCCAAAATCACATCCAGATCTCATCTAAATGAGACATGGATGAGACTCAAAGTATCTTAAGTCATCCTGAGTCAAAATTCCTCTCCAGTTGTGAACCTGTGAAACCAGACAAGTTATGTGCTTCCAAAATACGATGGTGGGACAGGCACAGGAATAACATTCCCTTCCAAAAGGGTGACATAAGAAAGAAAAAAGACCCCAAACCTAGCAAGGCAAATTCTAAAGATCTTAAGGTTCAGGCATAATCCTCTTTGCCTAGACGTCTTGCCTTCCAGATCCACAGAGTTGTGGTCCTACCTTCTGGACCCACCTCAGTGGCTCTGCTGGGTAGGGTTGGGGGCCACACCTCAAAGGCTCCAGGGGAGCCCTCCCCCAAGGCTCCAGGCAGCCCCACCTCCAAGACTCCAGGTGGCCCACCCCTAAGACCTCTGGCAAAGGCCATGCGGGCTGATTAAACTGAAACAATGGTCCCATGCTTTGAAACCAAGGAGGCTGCCCTCAAAGTCACTGAACCACTTTTAGGGTCCTTCTTCCCTTTTCTTGAAGAATGGCTCACATTCACAGCTCTGTACTCTGGTCCCGTAGGATCTAAGAAATATGACAGCCATCCTTCACTCTGTCCTCTCTAATTCAAGCTGGTGGCATCTTTGCTGATACAGTCCCAAGT
>NW_007259636.1:145018-161721 GCF_000164805.1 Carlito syrichta
TAACAAAATGCCATAGACTGGTGGCTCCAACATCAGAAATTTGATTTCTCAGAGCTCTAGCGGCAAGAAAGCCCAAGATCCATGTGGCAGGCAACTTGGTCCCTGGTGAGGCCTTCTTCCGGCTTGTGGGCAGCCAACTTCTTGCTGTGTCCTCACATGACCTTTCCTTAACATATGCACACACACAGAGAAAGAGCTCTCTCTCTTCCTCTTCTTATAGGCCAACAATCCTACTGAATTAGGACCCCAACTTCATGACCTCATTTAGCCATAATTACTTCTCAAAGCCCTATCTCCAAATAAAGTCACATTGGGGGTTAAGGCTTTAATGTGAATTTTGGGGGGACACAATTCAGTCCATAGCTGATGGCCAATTTTTTGTTATTTTACTACAATATTTTTAAAAGTAGAATTACAGAATGAAAGTGGACACAGGCTAGAGGGGGAAAACACATGGTAGTAACATAATTGGATAAAGAAACAACCTACACAAGAGGACGCATTTGGTGGAAAACTATTCAGCTAACAAAGAAATGAGTCATCAGGTCACATCAAGACATGAAGGAACCTATAATGTATACGGCCAAGTGAAAAAACGTATATGGCCAAGTGAAAAAAATATATACTGTATTATTCCCACTGTATGACATCCCGGAAAAGACAAGACTATAGCGACAGTAGAAAGATGAGTGTTTGCCAGGGGTTGAGAGTAGGAGCAGGGCGATAGGAAAAATAGGGAGAATTGGAGGGGTGGGAGGGGGCTTAGGGCAGTAGAACTATTCTGTCTGATATTTTAGTATCTTGCCAAGGCCACAAAGCTAGTCAGGCCAGGGTTAAACTGAACTCTCTGCCTCCCAAGTCCATGCTCTCTCCATTAATCTAAGTTGCTTCTTTTGATGCTGAGTAACAACGAGGACATTAACTATGAAAAAAATACAACCTTAGTCTGTCAATCAGAGAACACAGCTCATGATCAATTTCAACTTGGTTAATTAGTATCCCTTTCTTCTTCTATTAAGAAAGAATACATACTTGCAAAATGATTGAGAATTCTATCCTCTCTTCCAAAGATGTCTGATGGCTTTATGATAATTGCTTCTGGAAATACGTCTCTCACTTCTTTCTCTCCAACAGCCTAAACAAACAAACAAACAAACAAACAAACCGGTTCTAAGCTGTGAGACACTTAGACATAGCTTCTATTCTTTCCACTCTCAGGATACTACATGTATTTTACAGGTCATATTTTTCTCCAGATAAAGGTAATCATATCACTCATAAAACTTAGTTACACAGAATGCTTTTTAAAAAGTAACCCACAAAAATGTCCTGTCCCTTATAGCTTCTGTTGGATTTCTTCCCATTTTTATTCTAGAGAAGTTTATGCTGAAGAAGAAAGGAGAAAAAGCAGATGAGAATTTTTCCAGCCTCCATTTTTCCTTGTATTTACAGTCTCTGGTTTGTGTCAACAATCTAGCAGCCTGCCAGAGAAAGGAGAGTGAGGTAGCAATGTGCTTAAATAACAGAAGTGGCAGCAGCATGCACCTATCTAGAAAATGTCCAGGATAGTCACCTTCCTACTGTCAGCTGCTATAACAGACCTTACTTGTAATCTACTAGACTTCACGGTTCAGTGAAGACATCGGCACCTAGTTAAGTAGTTCTCTCCACCTACTCTACCACTGGAGGTGACATCAATGTCCAGCTGCACTTGGACCTCTCATGTTCTTGAGTTTCTTGACTCCAATGACCCCTTCGCTCCATTTCTGCTACTCTCCACTCAGTCACACCGCAGACCATGTCCACAACTGAAAGTGCCCTTCTTCTGAGACACTCAAGTCATCCGCTGCCAGAAGACCAACACCTCACTTCCAGCCTGCTTGGTTCCTTGTTCATCTGCTCCTGGGATGCCCATTACTCAACCTTCCCAGGAACTCTCGTCCACTGATTCTGCTTTTTCCATATCAGCCCCTCCTAAGTTTTCTTCCTTCCCTTGTATTCCAGGTTTAGATTCCATGGCCCATCTTTTGATTTTTATTTTATATATATATATATATATATTTTTTTTTTTTTTTTTTTTTTTTATTTTAACATGGTGGGGCACAGTTAAGGGCTAGGCATACAAACCTTCACTGTGCAGGTGCCCTTGTTGAGGAGGGGTGCCTCCCCTTCTGGCCCATCTTTCAATCACTGCCTTACCAATATTTCAAGCTACCTTGTCCCTGTGTCCTTTCTTTCACTTACCAGGCAAAATCCTACTCTTAGAAGAACCCAAATTGCCTCTTTTGAGTCATGCACACCTACTACCTTTAGCAGCTGAAGAAAAATAAACACATAAAATCATAACTCGGTACCACTCTAAATTCACACCACCTGGTTTTTTTTTGTTGTTTTTTGGGGTTTTTTTTGGAGTCTCACTCTGTTGCCCAGACTGGAGTGCAGTGCTGCTCTCGGCCACCACAGCCTCAACCTGCTGTGCTCTGGTGATCCTTCCACCTCAGCCTTCCAAGTAGCTGGAACTACAGGCGTGCACAACCACACCTGGCTAATTTTTTGATTTATTGTAGAGATGAGGTCTCACCAAGTTGCCCAGGCTGGTCTTGAACCCACGGGTTCAGGCAATCCACTCACCTCAGCCTCCCAAGGCGCGGGATAACAGGCTGAGCCACCGAACCCGGCTACACCACCAGTTTTAACTGGGCCCTCAACATTTCCCAGAAGGTGTTTTCCTCTAATTTACTTTCCCATACGACAATTCAAACATTTTCTATTCTGTTTAAATTTGACTCCCCTTTCTCTTTTCTTCTTTCCAGTAAATGCCTTCACTTTCTAATTCAAAGAGAAAATAAAGGCAGCAGAGAAAAACAACCCAAGGCCTCACCACCAAATCAACAAACTCAGGTGCAGGAAGCCTTTCCCCTGTCTTATCAGAAAGGAGGGGCGGGGCCGCTCTAGGGCTGGGGAACTCACCACCTGTCACTTTCCCAGGGACCCGCCCCTTCACTCTCTCTCGCACACCTTTGGTCTCACTCCCTTCACCAGTACCTTCCCACCAGCCCGCCAACAGTGGAAAGCCTCTGTGCTAAAAGGGAAATAAAATCCAAATCCACGTCCCCCTCCAGCTTCCATCCTCTCTCCAGTCTTTCTCTTGCCAGCCAAGCTACTTGAGAATGCGCCTGCCCTTACTGTCCCCAAGGCTTTGGTTCCAACTCAGTCTTTACTCACTGTACTCTTGTTCACCTCCAACTCCAGCACTGAAATGATTCTTTTATGTTTTCTCCCATCTCCTCCCCTGAAACGATTCTTGGTAAGATCACCGATGACCTCCAAGTCAACAGATCCAAGATGATGCCACATCCTTATCTTCCTTGACTCCTTGGTGGCACTCGTAAGAATCCCTCCTTCCTCCCTCGCTGCCTCACCTTGGCTTCCACAGCCTCGCGGTCTCCTGGCTTCCCTCCTGCCTCCCCACGGCCACTCCTGCTCAGTCTTTTTGTTGGATTTGGTTCTGCAGGGGCCTCCTCCTCCACCAGATCGTCATCACTGGCACTTCTCCGGGACCAGCTCGAAGCTCTCTTCTCAGTCTGCACTTCCTCACTGGGCCATCTCACCCCCTCCCATTGCTTCGGCTAACAGCAACTGCTGGCGACTCCCAAGTATATCGCCAACCAGACGTCTCTTCTGAGCTCCAGGATCCAAAATCCTGTGTGCCAGACCTGGATGACTGGCACACACCTGAAACCCAAGTTCAGCCCTGGATCATTTTCCATTCTCTTAAATACTACCGTGCTCTTCAGTCTCTGCTGGGCTTGTAATTATCCCAAGAGCTAAAAAGCACTGACGCCCAAGTTCCCCCTCGGGCATTCATTCTGTTGTCATTGGTCTCGGGGCAGCCTGGGCATCAGGATTTTTAAACGTTCCCTCAGTGCTTCTGATGCGCTACTAAGGCAAAGAACCATCGCCCTAAAGCCTGGTCCTTGGCCAGGATTTCCCTTCTTATTCAACCTACCGCCACCCACCCAGGAGGCTGGCCGTCTTGGACTCTTCTCTGCTCTCACTACTTCCAAAGAATCAGGAAATTCTGATGATTTAATGAATGCTCAGGCAGAGGCAGGCACAAGTGCTTCACTCATTTATTTTCTTTCTTCAACAAAGTATGGAAAGGTGAGGCCCAGATGTACTATAATCTAGCTTGCCACTATGAGAAACAAAGCCACACAAAGAGAAGGAATCAGAGAAACAAAGCTGGAGCCCTAAGAAACCCTGGCACCGGTCTGTGGCCAAGATGTCCTATGCCAATTTGTTTTAGATATCTGGGCCTATAAATTCCCTTGATGTTTAATCCAGTTAACACTGGATTTGGTTTTTTTTTGAGTCAGGGTCTCACTCTGTCACACAGGCTGCAGTGCGGTGGGATGATCACAGCTCACCACAGCCTCACCTCTGGGCTCAGGAGATCATTCCACCTTAGCCTCTTAAGTAGCCGAGTGCACACCACCACATTGGGCAAAATGTTTTTGACTTTTTATAGAGATAAGATCTTGCTAAATGGCCTCGGCTTGTCTTAAACTCCTGGGCTCAAGCAATTCTCCTGCCTCAGCCTCCCAAAGTGCTGAAATTACAGGCATACGCCACTGTGCCCGGTACAGTTTACACTGGATTTTCTAAAACTAGTAAGTAAATGCTGCTGACTAACAGGCACTCTCTCTCTCCTCCTTGATACGCTCGATGGCAGTTTGCTACTTGATAATACTTGGTGCATCTGGAATTATTTTCCCTAGTGGATAAAATATGAGTTAGGATCATGTCGGTTTTATTTAATGCTGTATTGCAGATTCTGTTTTTTAAAGACTGTTTTTGAGGACTAAAGTACCCTAACATTATAATAAAAATTTTTAACAAGGGCTATGGCAGTTATAGCCAAGAACTCTGGATGAAGACTAATGTGTATAAATTAGATATTATAGATGTGTGTGTGTGTGTGTGTGTGTGTGTGTGTGTGTGTGTGTGTGTGTGTACTATCAAGACATTTCAGGTTATAGACTGACTCCACACTAGAGTGGTCAATCTCTAGGTATGGGATGTCTGGGAGCAGAAGAAGTCTAAGTCTGATGTGAATAGCCACTTTCCCTTGCAAGTATTTATCTGTCATCCTCAGCCTTCACATCACCCCTTTCAGGGTGCCACAAAACTGTTACTATCCAAGGAGTTTGAGAAATAAAGAAGATCCTTTAACCATGATACGTGATGCAGGCATGACTACTCTGGCAAGAATCATATGCCACCTTTTAAGACGGTTACTATGTAATCCTATTATGCCCCAGAAACTTTCATCATCTGAGGATCAATGGTAATACGGTCTATACATCTTTGAAGGCCTTTAGCACAGTTCATCCAAAACACAACACACATACCTAGTTCTGGATGGAGGGAATTAGAAAGCCTTGTAATTCTGGAATGTCAATGAGAAATGCTTTTCGCTTAAATCATGTTTCAATGGGGCCTAGAACCTCTAGTTCTGTGAACCACTTTCCAAATCAACTTGTTACTTACCTTATTTCTCAAATACCTAGAAGAACTTTTAATATCAGCATTCAGATGTGAAACATGAATTAATTTTTCAACTCCAGCTTCCTTGGACGCTTGAGCAATTGCTCGGGGAATCTTCACAAAAACATCCTCAAAATCAAAGTTTCTGGAAGAAAAACAAAGGGACTGGTTAAGAACTCCAGACTCAGCATTTCAAAGTTTTCTGGGATAAGTTGGTTTTCATGATAGTACTGGAATTTATAACACTTAAAATTTTAAACAGCAATGATTTAAACTAAAGCCAAAACTAATTTTTAAAAAAATGTACAAGTCTGCTCACTGTCACTACTCTACATAATTTAAGGCCTACTTTAAGTTAGAAATCCAGCAAACATAATATTCTGTGTTTTCAAGAATCCTGAGGCTCAAGCCCCTTAAGATATGGTGACTATACTGGTTGGCGGGGAGGAGGGAAGTATTGGGAGCTGGAAAGGAATCATTTCTTACCCCCCCGAGAGATACTGTTTTGCTCAGGGGGGATAAAAAGAATTAAGAAAATTAGTCACCAACTTAATGCAATAATGTTAACTAAATGCTTGCTCTGTGCAATGCACTGTGTTAATCGATAAGGGGGATATAAGGTTGAGCAAGACCCTCCAAGTCATCAAATTACTTATATACTATTTGATGAGACAGACATATAAATCAATCTAAGTCTAACCTTAATAAATGCTTGAAAAAAAGTGCGAACAAAATGTTTTAGCACTGTAAGACTGAAACATTATTTGTTGATAAACAACCCATACAAAGGCTAAAAAGAACTGTTCAAATCAGTACTCATGCCATCTTCAATTAACAATACAGAGAAGAGATGTAGAACACTATCCCCACAAGAAAAACCAATGTTCAGCTTGCCAAACAGTATAGCAGGGTTAGGACCCATCCCAAATGGACAGATCCAAGCACAGGTCCAACACTGGTCAGTCTGTCAAGATGGTAACATCACCCATACCAATACAACCCACAGTGGTATTTTATGAGGCAGTACCTCACACTGCTGTCTTGTACCAGACTTGCCACATCTCCCAAAGGGTGTCACAGGGTATATAAGTAGTTGTACAATCAACCCTTACTGACTAACTGAAAATGTCACTATGTGTCACTACATGGCACACAGAAAGTCCCCAAGAAAGGTCTACTAAGCCCTAACAGATACTTAAGCCAAAACATAAAATAAAATAAAACGAGAGAAAAAGACTCACCTGGTTTCCCAGTCTCGCCCAACAAGATTGATGACCACATTGCTGTGTTGCACAACTCGTCGGATAGAGTCTTTATCTTTCCCATTCCATTCCTATAACAGCAGTAGCCGAGCAGATGAAAACACAAGGGTGCACCCTGGCATTTGACACATCTGTAGTCCCCACTCCAAGGCAAGTTTCAAAAGGGCCCTCTGTTACTGTCATAATATGGTACCCTTTCACACAGGTTCCAGTCTTTACAACAAAAATGATTCTGAGGGCTCAAATTCCCTGCGATTCTCTGAGTCTTCTGGAGACAAATAGGTCAAAGTACATTTTACTCAGGTCACCAATGATAGAACTAGAAAAGAGGCTGTTCATATTTTTAATGGAACATAGTAGGTTTTGTCCACCCTACTGCTATGCACTAAGTTGGTAAAAGAATCCAAATCAAGTCTCCCTTGCTGAAATACAGCCAAAGAACCTAAGATTATCTGGAGGCAAAAAAATTTTCCCTTTTAACAGCAACAATTACAGGCTATAGGTAGGAAGAATGTTTTTTAAAGGCTAGGATCAAATTGGAGGCATTTATGATTATTTTTGTATTTCTTTTAAACTCTTTCCTCTTTTATAATCCCAGACTTACTTTAAAGACATGAAAACAAGAGTCAGACAGAAGTGAACTACCTAAAACTTCAGGGTATGCCAGTGGCAGATTTCGGAGTACAGCTACACTTTTGGCCAGTCTAAATCATTTAGGACTTAAGCCAGAAAGTCAGATTGATGAACTTATCCAAAATAGTGACTGTAACCCCCAGACAAATGAAGTTTTCTTTTTTTTTGAGTCAGAGTCTTACTCTGTCACCCAAGGTGGAGTGCGGTGGCATGCTCATGACCACTGCAGCCTTGACCTGCTGGGCTCAGGGGATCCTTCCACCTCAGCCTCCCAAGTAGCTAGAACTACGGGCATGCACCACCATGTCCGGCTAATTTTTTTGATTTGTTGTAGAGACGAGATCTCGCCAAGTTGCCAGGGTGGTCTCAAACTCCAAAGCTCAGGCAATCCTCTTGCCTCCACCTCCAAAAGTGCTGGGATTACAGGTGTGAGCCACCGTACCCGGCAAAATGTAGAGTTTTCTAAGTTAAAATGGAAATTTTGTAAGCATTTCAGTGAATGACATTAAGTGATAAGAATTTTTTTTTTTTAAGGAATTTCCTAAGGCCAAATACTAAGTGGTGCTCCAGTATTAGTCAGTGCAGTGGCAGGAAGAGAGAACAAGAGAGGAGAAAGAAAGTAAAGAAGGGAGAGAGAGGGAGACAGGTGGAGGGGAGAGAGAAGGGGGGAGAGAGACAGAACGTACTAAAATGCCTGTGCAACTTAGACAAAGGAAAGGACTACAAAATAAGATTCAAGAACAAAAAGATGGAGCCCCACCAGGAAGACCCAGTGAGGACCGATGACTGAGAAATGCAAATCCCAGGCTGCCATGTACTAACTCTGTGTAAACTGTATCACCAAGCCCTGTGTAAAATTAGAAAATACAACCTCTCAAAGGGTTGCTCTGAAGACTAAAAGAAATATGCATAAAATCTATAACAGTGGGTGAGTGAGTGATGAACTCAACAAGAAAGTAACTCTACACATAAAGAGACACAAAAGGTTTTTTTAGAAAATATGACAGGGGTGGGAGGGGAAGAATCCAAAATGCCTCAGCATAAAAGAGAGGCATACATGTGAGAATGGCCCAAGAGCCCTGGAGAGAAAAAAAAGGAAACCAAAGTCTCGAAAGGCTCTGTTGGGTTGGTCTATCAAGTGGTCATTCAGACAGCAGTATCAGACAAAAACTAAACTGGGGAATCAATACTCCACACTCAAAATGGCACATCCTTCTCAAAACCAGACACATAAATAAACACTAAATATAAGATGCTGGGGTCTTGCTCTTCAAAACATGCTCAGAGATCAGCTCAAGGCCAGACACCCAGTAAAAATTTCTGAAGAAAGAACAGAATAGATGTTCTATGGCTCAATTCCAATGGTTCTACATCTGCACGCTAGTATCACTTTTGAAAGACTTTAACTTTGAGGCATTGACAAGCTGACCAATAAACTTCAGTCATAATGAACTAGGAAAGGCCTAAGCTCCTGTAACTCTAATACCAAGAAAATATCTGAATATAAGGTGTTGGAAAAGTAAAACATTTTAGAAACAAGATGTTTACAATAGATGCATTAGCTTGTATACATTCACTATAGAATAAATGAAAATGTTGCTAAAAATAAGTCAAAACTTAAAGGAATTACAAATAATCTGTAGGACTATAATACCAGAAATGTTAAGTATGATTACCAAACATTTTTTAAAAGAAAAAGTATGTAGAGGGAAGAGCTTAGTTCCATATAGGATGATAAAAGTAGGAAGTTAGCTATAAGAACAGTAGACCCAACCATCAAAGCCCCAAAAGTACAGTAATTAATAGGCTGGCTGTTGGTATTTGGGGACAACTCTTTGTAAAAAGGGCCTGTCCTGTGCTCTGTAGGACACTTAGCATCCCTGGCCTCTACCTAATAAGCCAGAATGGCTCGCCAGTCACTGTGACAGTCACAAGAGCCGCGCATACATTTAATCACTCCCTTAAAGGGTCTCCCCACTCTTTCCCCGCTGCTTAGCCCTTTGCGAACTACTGGCCTAAAGAAAGAACCTGTAGGTCAAGTCATGACGAAGGGAATGCTCAGGAAGGACTGCTCTGTTAAATCTATGTCAAGCAGACCAAGTTATAAAAAACCGTAGATGTGAATTTTTCTGTTTATAAAAATGCTGTCCAACAGAAATATAAAGAGACACATGTCATTCTGAATTTTCTACTGGCCACATTTAAAAGAGCAATAAATAACTGAAATTCACATTAATAATATTTTATGTGACCTGTATATTCTGTAAGTACTAGATATAAAAATTTATTCATGATATATTGTATAGTATTTTCCTCATATTAAGTATTTGAAATCTGGTGTGTATTTCATACTTGGAGCACAGTTCAGACTAGCCACATTTCAAGTGTTCAAGAGCCACATGTGGCTAGTGGCCACCACATCGGACAGCACAGGTCTAGGGCAGGGGTTGGAGAACTATAGCTCAGAGGTCAAATCTGGCCTATAGCCTAATTATGTAAATAAAGCTTTATCAGAACGCAGCCACATCCATTTGTTTACAAATGGTCTATGGCTGCTTTCAGGCTACAAGGGCAGAAGTGAGTAATGATGACAAAGACTCTACGATCTGCAAAGTCTAAAATATGTACTATCTGGCTCTTTACAGGAAAAATCTGTCAACTGCTAGTCTAGAGCCTGTATGCCAAAACATAAGATGTAACGGAGGAAGTCAGCCGAAAGAATACTGTGTGAATGGAGGATGCCCTTGTTCCACTCTGGGACAAAACTACTGCTTTAGCATACTACCTCCTACTCTTAAAAATGAACTTAGTAATTTATATTTGTCAATTCCAATAATCACTCATAAGGTTTCATACCAGAAAGATAAGCTGACCCAGGTCACCCATGGGACGAAGGTGCATGATGTCATATGTGTCACAGCGATAGGGTATGATCACCTGTGACCCCATACGTCCTAAAAGAGAACGGATTAAAACAGAATCAACATCAACATAACATGGATTATGTTATACAACAGTGATATGGCAAATATTTAAATTCTACTTATGATATGTGAATTGATATTATGTTTAGCAAAAAGTATATTTTACCATAACTTTTTTTTGTCATAACTTTTCAGAGTCCCTCACTCACATCTTAATATCTTATATAGGAGGCATGGGTGTGCTCTTAATGTCACAGCAGATAAAACTTACATAAATCCAAGACAGGTTTAATTCATAATACTGCCAAAATGAAGAGAAACACAGCTCATGGTCTTATTAAGCAGTCCTACAATGGTGATGGAGCATACTAAACTCAAGGTACTTTACTCACCAAGATGGTTGACAACATAGCGGCCCAGGAATCCAGTTGCTCCAAACACAGTGACCACAAATCCACTGACGGAGGAACGCCCACCTTTTCCGTGCGGTATGAGAGCATGATGAAGCTGGCGACAGGGTGGGCCATGAAACACACATGTGGCGATTGCAGTGATGGCAGAACCTTAAACAAAACCCCAGAGCACACAAAACTGGCAACTGTTCATATATATCTCATGCATTTGTGAATGCAAATAGCTTCTTTCCTAGATCTCGTAACATTACTTTGGAATCAGTACTTTAGAAATGTAAATACCAACAGCAACAATAAACACAAACTGCTGCAACACAGAATCCACAGGGCATGAGGAAACACATAAAAGTTAGAAAGTAAATTCCCTACCCTGTAAGATATAACTTAGCTGAGAAGATAGATCACATTAAACTGTTTGTCTATCATTACAATTACAAATTAAGAGAGTTTAAACCCGTATGGTGAAAGGCTACAAAGTACAGGAGCAAGAAGCCACATAATCATGAGGTTGGAAGCCTGGGTAAAGCGTTTTAAGAAGGGTTTTCAAGAGGAGAAACAGAAAGAATAAAATTCCAGAAGAAACACTTAACACCTAAGTATAACAATGCAGGAGCAGGAATGAAAAAACCCAGCACGGGGCAAGAGCAAAAGACTTACCTGGAACGGACTCTGAAGCTGATGACTAATGAAAAATGATCGTTTGGAAGTATATGGGCTGTCAGTATAGAACATTAAAAAAAAAAAAAGAGTGCAGATTATACTTAATAGAAACACTGAAAACCATCAAAAATGATGATAAAAGGAGTTCATTCAAGTACTTCGGTACTTGAGAAAAGAGTTTCTGACTTTTAGAAAGGTTAATAGCAAGTGATTTGCCAAAGTTCTCACCATTTCTTTTTCACAGACTCAGATTCTTGGAAATAGGAGGAACCCTCAAAGTTGGCACACCAAGGTTTACGTCTAAAACTGTCTGGCTTTGGCCTGAACACCTGCAGGGTTGGGAAACTCACTGCTTAAGGTAGCAGTCCCTTTAGCTTGGAGCCATTCAATCAAAAGAAGGTCCGACCACAGGGATAATCAGTGACCGCTTCCCAGGTTTCAACCCTATGTTCTTCTGGAATGACAAGCAACAGTCTAATCCCTCATCTACGTTTAAGAGTAGCCATTATATCTCCACTAGGTATTCTCTTAGCGGTTAAACATTCCCAGCCTTGACAACTAGTCTTCATATGGTAAGATGTTAATCTCCTTAAATACACTCCAGGGTTCAAGTTCAGTCTAATTTCTTAGTACGGAGTTTTAGAGCAAGTTGCTCAATTTTCATGTAAGTAGAAACAACTAAAAGGTATAAATAAAGTGCTGAAGAGATTCTGTTCAATCAACAAACTTCAGGACTTAGCATTGGTAGTTTGTATACTTGGGAAGAACTGAAAAGAGACAAACAGAAATTTCTTTAAAAAAAAATCTGTTTGTTTTCTGGGGATGACTTTCTTCCTAAGCAAAAGTATAGAATTAGAGAAATAGCCTACCTCACCAAATAGTGACTGAAACCACAGGAATTAAAAACAAACATCACAAAGAAAAAAAAAAAAAGCAAGCATCACAGGCCAAACACATAATAATAATAACAAAATAATAACATCATAGTAACAGCCAAATTGGTGCCCAGAATTGTTCTGTTTAATGGGTTTTATTTTTTAAAATTTATTTTTATTTTTATTTTTTTGAGTTGGAGTCTCACTCTGTTGCCCAGACTGGAGTGCAGTGGCCGCTCCTGGCCACCGCAGCCTCGACCCACTGGGCTCCAGCGATCCTTCCGCCCCAGCCTTCCGAGTAGCCGGAATTACAGGCGCGTGCTACCACACCCAGCTGATTTTTTGATTTATTGTAGAGATGAGTTCTCGCTGCCCAGGTGGGTCTCGAACCCGTGGGCTCAGGCAATCCATTCACCTCGGCCTCCCAAAGGCACGGGATTACAGGCTGAGCCACCGAGCCCAGCTAATGGGCTTTATTTTAATTAACACAATTTTTATGCCTGCTTCACAGACGAGAAGCTCAGAGAGGTTAGTGACTAGTCTAAAGAGATAGTAAAGGAGACTGAAAGGCAGCCCGGCGAAATAGAAGGAAAAAAACAAAAGAAAACGGTATCCAGAAACCAAATAAAGTGTTCTGAGAGAAGAGCTGACTCTATCAAATGCTGCTGGAAAGAGAAGCAGGAAGGAGTCAGAGGACAACAGAATCTGGATGCTGCTGGTTATAGATGACCACCAGGAGACTAGCAGAATGAAAGCCAGAATGGAGCAGGTAAATGAGACTGTGAGACAAGGAAGTAGTAACAGAAGGACAGACAATCCCTAGGAGATAAGATGGAAGGGGCAAAGAGAAGTGGGACTAGAGGGACACAAAGACAGGAAAGTGTTTATTTTTTATTATTATTTTTTTGAGTTAGAGTCTTACTATGTTGCTCAGACTGGAGTGTAGTGACGTGGTCCCTGCCACCACAGCCTCGACCTGCTGGGCTCCGAAGATCCTTCTGGAGATCCTTCTGCCTTAGCCTTCCAAGTAGCCAGAACTACAGGCACACGCTACCACCACCAGCTAATTTTTTTGGCTTATTGTAGAGACAAGGTCTTGCCAAGTTGCCTGGGTGGGTCTCAAACCCGCAGGTTCAGGCAATCCACTCACCTTGGCCTCCCAAAGTGCTGGGGTTACAGGCTGTACTTCTTTTTAATATGACAGACATACTTATAAGCCAAAGGAAATGAAAGGATTTAGATGGTAGAGGAAGAAAATTACCAATTCAGGAGAAGGAATGAGTAGGTATGAGAGAATGGGATCAAATGCAAAGTGAAGGAAGCAGCCAAAGATCAGGGCAGAAGAGGCTCCTTCACTGTAACAAGAGGAAAAGCAGAGCATCATCACGGGTCAGTTACGAGCTCTTATGGCGGGAAAAAGACTGTCTCATCTGATTCCTATATTTCTCTGTAAAACTGAGAATAAGACAAAAGCACACGTTAGAAAATTTCGGAAACCATCAATGTTAAATAATGATTATGAAGAAAGAGTAAGCAAATTTCCTAGAAAAAAATGTAGCACTGAAAATCTACTTGAGCTTGGTATTCATTAATTTAAAATAAGGCCAGTTAGTTTGGTGTTTTCCCTAGCCCCATTCTCCCTTGTTCAGGGGCAGGCAGGAAATATGTGGAAAGTTTAGCTTAATTGGGGTCATTTTTTTAAGAGTTGAGAACGTATGAAAGGGAATGATTAGTATGATGAGTAAGGAAGTGAGGATACAAGATTAAAGACAGAGAAAAGACAGCAGAGCCAATGAAATGGGAAGAATTATTGGAGGCGAGGAATTAATACCTCAAAGGACTAGTATGAGGAGTCAAGTAAATGTGCATAAAACATTTAGTATATAAGCTAGTACACATATAAATAATAGGTGCTTCACTTATTACTGCTTTGAAATTCCTCAAAAGATAATGTTACACTGGCCTCACAAGACTATTTGTTGGATGAACAGTTTAGGCCAAGCACTATTCTAGAAACTGTGAATATCACAGTAAGAAAGACAAAATCCCTAGTTTCATGAAGCTCAGAGAGCTCCCCAGCAAGCAACTAGAGAGGTAATATGAGAACTAGTAACACAAAGGAAAGCATCTGTCACAGTGCCTTGCAAGAGTGGTCCTCAATAAATAGAAATTATTACCCGTTTGGCCATAGTCTCTCCATTTTCTTCCATTTATTATGGACACCATTAGGAGAATAATATTATTTTTACATTATATATTCATTATATTCTTCTGCTCAGAAACCTACACTGGTTTCCTACTGCAATATCCAAACCAACAGTCCAGACATATTTGCTTGCCCACTGCATTCACTTTTTTTTTTTCTGAGTTGGAGTCTCACTCCGTTGCCCAGACTGGAGTGCAGTGGCACATTTCCAGCCACTGCAGACTCGGCCTGCTGGACTCCGGCGATCCTTCCACCTCAGCCTTCCAAGAAGTTAGAACTACAGGCGTGTGCTACTACACCCGGCTAATATTTTATTTATTGTAGAAGTAAAGTCTTGCCAAGTTGCCCAGGTGGGTCTAGAACCCAGGGGCTCAGGCCATCCACTCACCTTGGCCTCCCAAAGCGCTGGGATTACAGGCTGAGCCACCGAGCCCGCCCTGCATTCATTTTTATAAGTATTTATTTTAAAATTAGATACATGTTTTATGTAGTACCAATACCGTACATACATTTCAAAGCATATATTAAAGCACCTAGCGTCCTTCTGGCATACAGTTTGAAATACATTTACTGTTAGCTATTATTATGATAGCAAATTTTTTGTAAAGTCCTAATATTATATTAGAACTTGTTTCATATCCTATTGGGTGATCTTGCAAACCCTCTGGAGACCACCAGCTTAAACTCTGCTTGACTTTCAAAGGCTTCCATTATCAGATCCTAACTAACATACTCAACTTCCTTCTGTCCTACTTTCCCACTATTGCAGATATAGAGGTAGTCACTTCACTGCCTCCCAAGTGCCTCATAATTCCATTCTCACCTCTTTGTCTTTGCCATAGGAAATGCCCAGCCTCTCTGACATTCCAGAGCATAACAACCCTAAAGAGATCAGTGAAAGCACTGCAATTCTCCACTGGACTTCCAATCCTCCCTCACTAACTTAAATAATATTAATCTTTCCCTTTTCTGATATCCTACGATACTCAATAGTCTTGCCACACTTAACTATGTACAACTGTTTTACACAGTTTTATCCCACAGTATTTGAATTATGTTACACACTAGACTTGTCTCTCCAGAGTTTACTCAAAAGCGTACTTTAACAGACAATAAAGCTGAGTGGAGATAAGTAGCACAAGCTGTGATTTCAGTTAAAGAAAAAAACTGATAATCTACAACTATGGTTAGCACATACTCAACTATGGTTAGCAGTTATTATCATTCAAAATCTACATTATGTCACACCAGTGTAATCATTTACCAAAAACCATCAAGTGCCTTTGCAGAGAAGTCATGGCTACAAAGCTATCCACAATAAAAGATGCGTGCCATGACCTTCCCAGTGGTACGTAGAAGTTTTACCCAAGATACACAACAAAAAAGAATTATCTTCAGCTTCAGGCTGAACATCAAAACTACCTATGGTGCTTTAAAAAAAATTAAGGTTCAAAGGAAAAAACATCTCAAACATTCTGATTCAAATAGTTCTACAATGTGTTGCTACTGTTTTTTAACAAATAAAGCTCTGTGAGTAATTCTGACATAAGCCAATTTGGGGCGCAAATTATATTCTGTAGTGACTAAAATACACTATGGAAAAATACAACTTTGGGGGGCTGATTGAGGCGCGTTTCAGAACGAGTAGAGGAGGAAAAAATGGTTGAGATGTAACCGAATTCCTAATTTCCTAGCTTGTCTAGCCTCTTTGTGAGCAGAAAAGCAAATCTATGCTTTCAATTTGAGTACTGAGAGCAAATCCAAACAGAATAAAAGGGAAAATGAACAATGCTGACAAATTCTAAGATACCCTTCCCCCGTCACTCTCCTTTCCACCAAGCTCCCGATTCTTCTACCCACGAACGCCCCGTCCCTTCCCCAGGCCCCAGAGTCGCGATCTAACTCACTCTCCGTATGTTGAGACCTTTTTGGTTAAAAAGGCGCTTTCATAAATACCACTTCACTTAATTTCAGAGACTCCCTGAGGTTGTGATATTATCACCTCCACTGCGCCACGAAGAACGTGAACCGAGACCGATCCAAGGGTTTGCACCAGGTCATAAAGTCAGTCCGTGAAAAACCTCCTCTCCTCTACCCTTTTCCCCTCTCCCGTCCCCCAGCCCCGCGCCCCGTGCAAATATTTCTCATCAGCCGCCCCCCCAGCCCTTCCGAGCAGGTCA
>NW_007259636.1:162166-162393 GCF_000164805.1 Carlito syrichta
CTCGGGCCTTTGCACTTGCTGCTGGCTCTTCCCCGAAGCGCGCTCACATACCTGCGCCGGCTCAATCTGCTCCTAGGTGACCTCTGCTCAGAAGATTTCCCTGACCCTCCTGTCCAAGGTGGTCTTTGTTTTGAGTTTTTACTTACCGAAACACTTGTCACCAGGAGTTCTTTTTTTGAGCTGGAGTCTCGCTCTGTCGCCCAGACTGGAGTGCAGGGGCCGCTCCC
>NW_007259636.1:162528-179267 GCF_000164805.1 Carlito syrichta
GCGGCCCGGGGAGACAGGGAGGGAGGCGACGGCGGCACAAGAGGGCCAAGTGCGGCCGAGAAGAGCAATGCGGGTGTGTCCCGACTGGATAAATGCACGTCGAACCCGCCAGCACGTCCTCGGGCCTTTGCACTTGCTGCTGGCTCTTCCCCGAAGCGCGCTCACATACCTGCGCCGGCTCAATCTGCTCCTAGGTGACCTCTGCTCAGAAGATTTCCCTGACCCTCCTGTCCAAGGTGGTCTTTGTTTTGAGTTTTTACTTACCGAAACACTTGTCACCAGGAGTTCTTAACCAGCCGTGCAATTCATGAGTGGGATTCAGGAAATCGGTGAACCTCCTGAAATGTTAATGTAGAATTTAGTGGCCACGTATGCCATCTGAACATTTTTTCTAAGGAGAAACCACAAATGGCTCTAAAGCAATGGTCTGGGCGTTTTTTGTTTTTTTTAAACTGTGGACCCCTTTGAGAATCTGCCTTGTGCTACCTAAGATCCATCTGGAGCCTGTGGAAATTCCAGAAGGATTAGGCTAAGGACTTGAATCTTAAAATGGCTTATTCTGGTCAAACTCTGAGTAAGAGACAGCAACCAGTGATCCTGTGAAGCAGACCTCGGGTTTATCAATAAACCCTCTAGTTTGGAGGGGTCTTTCCAGGTTTTGTAAATCTTTCAGTGCTTTGTTTTTTTCAGGAGGAAAGAGTGTGTGTTTCTGGTGCAGACAGAGGACCTGTAGGATGTTGCGGTTGCAAATTACTTGACTTGTGAGATGGGGTGTTTCCACGCTATTATAGCCCTACTGGGTACTGCAGTGTCACCGACCAAACTGGATTGGAAGAAGAAAAAAACCTTGAGTTTTATCAGAGAAACTTAGTAATGCTACTCTGTCGTACTTCTTGGCCTCATCCTATGTTCACTTAGCATGTGAGATTTCCTAATACTTGGTTCTGCGGTGAGTATGAATATTAACACACTTTACTGGTTCTGACTAATTGACAGACTCCCACTATCATCAGCAACCTCCTAACGCCTGTAGAACATTGCCAATTAGATTAGTGAACATCTCTAAGTCAAATACTGCCTCATGTTTTCAGTCTTAGTTTCAGGGTTTCATGGTATAGTTGAAAGAACTCTGATTTTAATAACCCAGGATGTTAGATTCCATTCCCAGTTCTGCCAGTTCTCAGTGACTACCTGGGCAAGCTTCTACTCCAAGAATACCTGCCTGTTACCTCAAAAGGTTATGAGGATCAGATGACATAATGGATGTGAAGATCATTGTCACCTACAAAGGACTATATGCAGGTCCATGCAGTCCTACTGAATACCACTGAAGTATCAAAATTATAGAATATCAGAACTGGGAGGGATCAGCAAGCCCGATTTCTTTATTTTAAAGATGGAGAAACAGACATAGTATAAAAGGTCATCGATAAATCACTTTGTTGAAGGTAGCCTTTTTTGAAGCTGTTAAAATTTAATCATTATTTTCATTATCTTGTGGCCTTCATTGGAAATTCTTTTTGCTTCATGAAACTATATATTAGTCCTATGTTTAATCACTAAGGGAACATTTCCCAAGAGAATTACTAATGAACAAAATCCTCCTCGAGCTAAGAAAAAATTGCCAACCAAATGCCTCTCGGCCTGATTTATCCCTATACTGTTTCTCAGGTCAAGTTGCAAAAAATAGATTAGTGCTGCTGTATTCCTGACCATCCGAGATAAATGAGAATCGATAAATGGTCATTTTTGACAAAATATCTCAAAAGTTTTGTTTGGTGGTTTTTGTTTTAACTCTAAGATGTTTATAAATAAGAAGAGTCTAGACTGGACCCCCCCAAATGAAGTGATTCCATGGGGTTTGCATAAGAAATTTAGTAGGCCCTCATTTCTTTTTCATATTCTCTGCATCCATCTAGGTTTTTAGGTTTGCTAATACAGATTACTCTGCTGTTTTAAATGAAATCATTGGCAAAATTTCTGCCTCTTATATTCCCCCACCTAAATTAAGCACATTATAGAGAGAATCAGAAGAAAGCAAGCCCAGTCCTTCCAAACTAAACCTCAGAGCCTTGAGTGTATCTTCCCCCTTCCTCTTGTCCTTCTGATCACACAAGTTCTAGTAGCCTCACTACTGTTGTTATAGGACAGTGATGTCACCAGGTAGGATTCTGATGTCACTCTCCAGTCCCAACAAGAGCGGGTGCATGGAAGGCTGGGTGAGGAAGCAAGATCTTGAGCTGAGCAAGCATCTTCATTGACTCTAAAAGGATACTCTGGAGTCTTCTGTGGTTCACGACCCCAGTGCTAGAAAGGTAGGAAATCCCACTGGACGGATGAAACAGCCCATTTTCTGACCTCTGTGGTTAGAAGGGAGAATTCAGTGGCAAGCAATGGGTAGCTTTTCATGTCCAATCCAGCTTTTTTCTTTATTGACCATAGGAAAACTTCACAACTTCTAGGATATTAAACTGCAGAGCTGGAATATCTGAAAGAATATAGCCACTGATTCTGATACTTCCTTGTGAACCTGTTTCATAATCTGTAAAATAAGATTGTTAGAATAGACGGTTTCTAAGGTACATGTGTCTTAACGATGTGTAAACAGTCAACTTTCTTATCAAATCTAATAGAGAATGCAAAGAATAGTTTTCTCTTTTGTTTTCCACTCTAACTCCAGGCTATTATTCGTCAACTTTTGAATGTACAATAAAGAAGTTTATGAATTCATTTGTTGACTTTATTAAACTCTTTAGGTCTTCAGTCTTTTCCACTTCATAATGAGAAATGCATACATTGATTTAGAAGTCTGAAGGTCACTCTCATCAAAAAGTATTTAAGTACTTATTTGTAGATGCCAACCTGCCCAGCTGTTTAGGGAGTTTTAAAAGTCTAAAGCCAGTTCATGGATGCAGATGAACAGAGGACATAGAAAATACAGTGAACACATGAGAACATATGTATATGAAGTGTTTACTGGATATATAGTAAGCACTTTGTGAAGAGAACAAGAGCATTTTGAGATGTGATTTATTTGTATGATTGGAATAAGAAGGTTTGTTAGGAAATCATTGGATAAGCCTCTGGGGTGAACTTAACCCCAGAAGGAATTGAGCTTCAAAAGGCCTGAATATACACATGACCACCCTAGTAAATTTGAGCAAGACATTTCTTTTTGTTCTCAGATCTCCAATTTATGAAAGAAAAAATGAGCTATCTGGAATTAGAAATGGGCAGAATTTGTATATCCATTGTTTCAGCAGATAATTATTGAGCATCAACTTTAAGCTACTCTGAGGGATACCAAGACAAGTAAGAGAAAGCCTCTGGCCTCACAAAGCCTAATAAAGGAGATAAAATATATGGGAGTAAATAAGTAGTAGATAGAATGTAGAGGTTGAAGCAAAATATGGAAACTAAAGTGAGGGGACATTCACATTCAATTAGATATTTAGAAAATATTTCATAGATGTGGTAGCTTTTGACGGACAATGGAGAAGGGTGGGACGTATAGACATTATTGTGGTACAGGATTGATAGTCTAAATGAGAGTACAACGCTCTAATGTTTTCTGTTGAAATGTCTTAGTAGAGATAGTCCACAAAGGTTAATTAATCTGGAAGACATTAACTGAACTCCCTTTATAACATGAGTATGTATATTTCTCTCAAATCCTAAAAAAAAAATACAAAGTGTTTTGAGTTCCATGGATTCAGGGCACTTAGTCTCCATTCCAACTGTTTATCTTTTTTTTTTTTTTTTTTAAGCAAGATTTATTGAGAAGACAAAATCTCCCACAGTGGGAGGGGACCTGAGAGGATTACCGACAACTGTTATACAAGCAAATTTGAGATTAACTTTTTAGTCTCACTACTGTTGTTATAGAGACAATGGCGTCACCAGTTGTGATTTTGATGTCACTCTCTAGTCCCAACAAGGGGTGGGGTTTGGAAGACTGGACGAGGAGACAAGATCTTGAGCTGATCAGGGACATTCCAACATCTTCCCTGACATTAGAAGTATACTCGAGTCTTCCAGCATTCACTATTCCAGTGCTAGAGAGGTAGGAAATCCCGCTAGATTGATAAGACAGCCCATTTTCCGACACTCTGTGGTTAGAAGGTAGAATTCAGTGACACGTAACTGCGCTTCTTATGTTCAATCCAGCCTAATTCTTCTGCCCAGCCCATTTTAATTTCGCCTTGGAGTCACCTGGAAAGAAAGGAACTGCTCCTTTCTTTAAGTAGCATTAAAGCCAAACCTACCATCTTTACTGGTGGAGTTTTGGTTTGTTACAGGTTTGACCAGGTCTCCTTGGCCTTTCTTTTGAGGCTATGAGGGAGCTCGTTTCTGCTTCCCAATTTGATGGAGTGGAAGCCTGACCACCTACTGACCTCATCTCCATTGTGTGGCTGTTGCTAACGTGCTTCTCTTTCCAGTGCTCCAGAAGCAAAGCGGAAATAGTGTAGCCGAGTCCAATCCCCATCCCCTTTCATTTGTGTCTGTTTTGAGACAATGTTGGAGACATTGGAAAGGAGAAGTTGGCCATCTTGTTCCACCTTGACAATTGAGAATTATAGATCTGAACGAAGGTTGTAATGAAAAGAGGAAACTTTGGTGTGGAAGCCTGAAATGGAAGTCCATCATGGAAAATGAGAGCAAAGACCAGTTTCTCATACTTTTGGTACCATTGAATAACTGAGTCATTGTGATAGTTGGCCATGTTTTCAAAGACTACCAAGTAAGATATAGTGGGGCAGGTCTCCATTGATGGGAATAAAGCCGAAGGCCAAGGAGTATACAGAATAGCTACTATGATACTCAGTTGGGAGAAGAGACAATTAGAGCAGCAGATATAGGCAATTTAAGAATAGTGACTCAAATGGCAAAAGAGGGAAGCAGTTAGAGGAAAGCTTGGGGTGAAAAAAGACAATTAAAATGTGCCATTACTGAGATTAGGTCCTAGAGCAAAGTGTTGGGAGGGCTTTGAAAGAATCCACATTAGCTAGGATATCACTGCAACCTTGAACAAAGACCCGTTGTATGGTACACATGACATCTCTGTTCTGGCATTCAGAAATTTGGCTGAACCATGAAGACTAAGAATTCCTCCAGGATCCTTGGCTAATTGGTGAAGAGATTGATTGGTCTTAAGAAATAGCTAACAGATTTGCAGCTAATATGAGTAAGTTAGTGCTCTAGAAGTTCATTAGAAGTAAGACATCTATCACTTAAAAACTAAGTAGGTGGGGGCAAGGACGAAGTAAATTAATTCCATTTTGGTCATACTGAGTGTTGAAGGTCTACTGGAAATCCAAGAAGTAGGGTTTGAGAAGGGTTGTCTAGTAAGGACACAAAGAGTAGGACATGGCCGTCCATGTTCATTCATTTAACAAAGATGTGTTAAGCACCTGTAGCAGGTAGCAGGTAACAGGCACTAGCCTATTCACTAGAGATACAAACATTTATTTATTCATTATTTATTTTTGAGGCTTTTGTTGACTTGTGGTCTCACTGTGATGCTCAGGCTAGAGTGCAGAGGCATATTGGTGGTTCACTGCAGCCTCAACTTCCTAGACTCAGGGGATCCTTCCATCTCCGCCTCCTCAAATGGCAAAAGGACTACAGACACACACTACCTCGCCTGGTTATTATTATACTTTATTTTTTTAGAGAGGAGGTCTCACTACATTGCCCAGGCTGGTCTCAAACTCTGGGGTCCAAGCACTGTCTTCCCTCCTCCACCTCTCAAAGTGCTGAGATTACAGGTATGAGGCACTGAGCCTGGCTTGAGATACATATATGTCTGTGAAGTCTTCCTGCAGCTGAGAGCTGAGGATTAAAAGATCCAGAGGGCAGTGGGTCTGAAGTAGCTCTCAGGGCGGCTTCCACCGAAAGCGTCGCTCCTGCTTTCCATCCCTCAGCTATTCAGCTTAATTCTCCTTACTTTCACATAACCTGCACCTTTGATGACTCCCCCCTTTTTTTCTATTTCCAGATGTCAGACAGGATTGACTGGTTACAAAGTCAAAGTGAAGTATGCAGAGTCGATGTCTATTCACCTGGAGACAACCAATCCCCCAAGTGGAAATTGGTAAGGATCAATCTCCTTGTAAGAATATGTGGGTGACATCAACAGTAGCCTAATCCTGTCCTCCACACCACCTACCTCTTACTTTTGAAGGTGGGATTCTTGGGGGGGAGAGGGCACGTGCTCCTATAGAGCAAAAAATTCTCATCTACGGTTTTCTGGAAAAAATGTGCTTGTCATGGTATTTAGTAGGCAAAATGTGCCATAAGTGAAGAATATATGTGTGTATAACAGCTGCAAAATGTTGATTTTCAAGTAAATAGGATTGAGGATAAGTGTCTCCAAGGCTCACAAAAAATATTTTCTGAATAGTAGGATGCCTTAAAATTCTCAGAACTATAAACTCTCATCTAAATTGTTGTTCTGCCTTCATCATTCAAAACAAACATTTGCTAAATAGTACTAGGCATTGTATCAGTCAGGGTCCAGTCAGAAGATAAAAACCACACTAGTTACTTATTATTAGAAAATAAATTACTAGGAAAAGGTGGCTAAGTATTAAAGGGTCCAGGAGAGGACTCAGGAATTCCAGAAATAACAAATGCAGAAAGCCTCTACACCCCCAAGCTGAGAGAGAGTAAAGGAGTAACCCAGAGGGGTGATCTCAGAACTCAGATCTCCCTCTCCCTCAACCTAAGCCATTTTGCATCTCTTTGAAAAGAACAGGGCCACTACGGGAAACCTGCCAGAGATAACAGATGAACCAGCAGGGAAACATTTTCCTCCCAATATAACAGTACACTGCTCCCCAGTGCCTTTCACTGACTAAGCCAACAGCCAAAGGAGAAATGTTTAAAGGTCCCAGCTGTATAACCACAAAGCAAGGGTGGGTTTGGAGGGAGAGACAAAAGGCACAGAAATCGATAACTGTGATGTGTGGTGGGTCAGGTGTACAAAAAATAAACTAGAGTCCTCTCCTTTTAAGTATCTCACAATCTAATGGAATCATTTTGTGATCCTCATCCTTAATATTAACTTTTAGCAAACACCTATTTGCATGTAATGTTACGTGACCCATCTTCTTCTATATGTCCAAAATCAATTTGGTCTGCCTATATATAGCCTGAAAGAAAAAACACTAACAGATCTACATAAGACATTAAGACATATAGATAATCAATATCCAAGCAAATTAGGGCCAACTACAATTGCTTTTATTAGGTCTTTGATTTACTTCACTTTCATTTCAAGTAACAGAAGGCAGATAAGTTTCAATGTTAAACCGAATGAACTTTATTTATTGATTTATTGATTCTTTACTGCGTAGAAACACTCTGAGGCATACAAAAAGGAATTAAACAGTTTCTGCCCCTGGGGACCTTATTATTCATTTTGGAAAAATAAAAAATATTCATATGAAAATCTAAATATAATTTAAACGCTCTAAATAACTCTCGGACACTAATGAAAAGAAGTTCATGATTACTTGCCAAATGAATTTTGTAGAAAGTAACTGCTGTGCCGGGCTCGGTGGCTCAGCCTGTAATCCCGTGCCTTGGGAGGCCGAGGTGAGTGAATTACCTGAGCCCGTGAGTTCGAGACCTGCCTGGGCAACTTGGCGAGACCTCATCTCTACAATAAATCAAAAAATCAGCCGGCGTGGTGGCGCATGCCTGTAATTCCAGCTACTTGGAAGGCTGAGGTGGAAGGATCGCCGGAGCCCAGCAGGTCGAGGCTGCTGTGGCTGGGAGCAGCCACGGCACTCCAGTCTGGGTGACAGAGTGAGACTCCAAATCAAAAAAAATAAAAATAAAAGAAAGTAACTGCTATGGGTATATAAATGGGTCATTTACATTTAAAAATAATGGGAAGTAGCTAGAGAAAATTGCATAAAGTATATAAAATTGAAGAGAAATACAACAGGAAGGTCTGTAATTGACTTCAAACTAAGCTACTGGAGCAAAAGGTGGACAAGAGGAGAAAATAAAGCCCATTAACCCTGTTTATATTCAACTTCATGAACATGAAAATCTGCTGTGGTCTTAATACTCAGAGATAAGTAGGCACCCTGTTTTCCCAACTTCTCAGGACTCTACTGTGTCTGAAGAGGATGGTAGCAAAAGGGCACAGGGGTTTGAAAAGATGCGTGCTTAATTATAGACTGCTAAGAAATGTGGTGCTTGGTGTGGTGCTGAGGCTACATCAACCACTTTGACAAAATCCTGTGGGTAGAGTGGAATAGTGGACATAAGATACACACATTTTAGATTTCAGAAAACATAAACAGCAAAATCCTATAAGTGAGGCAAGTTAACAAAACTCCAAGAACGCCATGGGAAAGCTCTTGGCTGTAATGTAGGGTTTTGTTTGTTTGTTTGTTTTTAGTGTTATGTGAAAAGAATTAAAATGGATAAAATAATAAACCCCACAACTACACTCTAATAAGACTTTCCTGTACTTAGTTACAGCCCAATTATGGAAACATGCCCAATTGCAGACTAGTGTGCTTGTTTGTAAATAACTAGGGGGTATTCGGTGATTATTTTCAGAAAAACGTAAGATCAACATTCTCATTTAGTTTAAAAAATGAATGTTAAGGAAGTTATTTAACTCAACGAGGAAATTGGTGAGGTATTACAACCAGCTTAAAGGAGAATAAAGATGCACTTGAAGATCAGGAATATGAAATTATGTGCAAATAGAGGCAAAACTGGCTTGTTTCACAGTGAAGGGAGGCCAGCCGAACTCCCATTAGCCACAATTTACATGTCGATAGACAAGAGTTATTTTGCATTGCAATTAATTATCTACAGCTTACAAAGTTGTAAAAGAGCTCCCACAGACTCAGAATCAGATAATGTGGAAGATTATAGACAACACTTAGTCTATAGACTGTAGATTATAAACTGTAGACAATGCTTAATTTTCTACTGAAGCCAAATATTTTTCCCTATAACCTCCATTTTGATTAAAAAAAATCATCACAAATAAGATTATTCTTGATCACAAAATGAGGTTGGTGTCATCAGATTTGGCCTGATTATTTACATAGGTACAGGAGTTTGACAGGCCTTGTTAAGTTTGCTTTCCTGAAAGTTTTCATAAGGAATGTCAGATTAGATTTTTAAAGGCCTTTCTTCTGCAATTAGGAAGTCAAGCCCAAGGAGCTCTTGCCAACAGGTTTTACCTGCAGTTTCTAAAAAAACAGCTGGTACACAATTGATTTCTCTGAAAATATCGTTCCCAGTTATAGTCCCAACCATTAATATTAATCATATCTTTTAACCAAAGTACTTTCTATTTCACAACGAAAACCTAGAGGGGGAGTGTGTGATTGTAAACTATCACACACCAGCTAAAACACAGATGCACAGAATTCATGAATACATATGAAGACAACTTCCAACAGCCACACATATCCTGTACACGGCCTCTCTAAGTGACAAAAATGAGAATATTTATTAACAGATCCAAAGACATAGGCACTCTATAATAAAAATAAGAAGCAAAAGCCTGTAAACTTTATGCTTAGCATCAGTGCTTCAGTATTCTATCTTACTTAGACATGATTGAGTGAATCACATCTAATTATACTTAGATATGTATTCAGTGAATATAGATTTTCAAACTCAATTTAATAGCACTTCAGTATTTTAAGTTACATAAAGATGTTGGAAAATTATCATCAAGCTGGCATAATATAAAACATAATAACTGTTGAAATAAAGTTTATCAGAATGGTTTTTCAACTTAGTTAAACACAAATTTACATTTTTCATAATCTTCAACATTAAGTAGAAGTAATGCTAGCTTATTGTATCTTTATAACCTGTATAAGTTTATGACGAGCATATCAAAGTAAAATAAAAATGTGCACTTTAATATACTTAACTCTGACAAATCAGAAAAAACATAGCTATTTTTTATTAAACCAAAATTACTAAACTAGTATCATTTACCTAATTTATGTGAACTTGTGTTCCTGAAATGTTTCTGAGTTAGAGTCTATTTTAAAAGTACTATACTTTTTCACTAGCGTTCCCTTCTAATATTTTATGTATTAGAAATTCGATTTCCTTATCTTGTGGGGATCTTAAGAATATTCAATTTACATTTGTATTTATATATGTATGTATAAGCCAATTGGAATAGAGATCTTTGAATTGAAGAGACTTTACAATGTAACTTAATAATACCATCTGGAGAAAGACATTACGACTTACAACTTAGGCTTTTCTGAAATACAGACACAATGACACAGACACTGATAGAGACAGTTTATGGCTTCAGTGCTAAACTTTCAGCCATGTGTCAAAAGTAGAGAAAGAAACATAAAACTTACTTATCAAAGAGCTCTTCTCCTTTCAAGAGGGCAGAAAATTCTGCATGTCCAAGATGGACCAAAAATACTAGCAAAACAGGTAGTCTGTTGTCCTTCACCCAACAGACAATAGATCTCTATAAACCATTAATCTATTAAAGATATCACCAAATGGGCAGACAGTAAAATCAAACTCCCAATCATTGCTGCCACCAATGATTATTGTCCGTAAATAGCCAAAATCAAAATCAGTAGAGAGGAAAAATAAAACTGGAAAAACAAAATGTCTGCAATGTTCTCTTGCCACTCTGGGGACCAAGAAAACTCTTTGCAGCTGGTATACCTCTCTCATGATGCAGTTTACCTCCCAGGTAAATCTAGGTGTGAGGTTCAAAAGACACAAATGGATCAGAAATATTGACATGCATGTGCACATGCAGGCAAAGCCAACCTTCTCCACAGGGAAACAGGAAGTCCCCTTAAACGTGTGGAGATAAGAATTATGTTGCATTGCTACCAGTTACCTACAGTTTCAAGTTGTAAAATAACTCCAACAAAATGAGAATCAAAGGGTACCTGCATAATCAACGTTTGTATACCTAAGCCTGCATTGTACCCCACATCTTTATAATAAAAAAAAAAAGAAAATGAGAATAGGATAATGTGGAAGGGTATGCTATAGATGACATATAAATTTTCCAGTGCAATACAAAATGTTCCCTGTAGTAGGTGCTATTCAATTTAAGAGAACCATTTGGGAGGATTTTGAAACAAGGATCATGGACTTTAGCCCAACATGATCCAAGCAGCTTAAACCAGTCCTGAGGAAGACTAGTACAATTGCTTTTCTCTTCTTTCCAAGTCATCAAAACTCAGCAGGGTGCTAGAGGGGTGGAGTGCCCTGGTTTTAGAGTCAGAACTGGATTTTAATAACAGCCATGGACCAGCTATAAGATGCTAGCCAAGCTATTTTACTTCTCTAAGCCTCTGTTTTCTTATCCATGAAGCTGAAAGAGTAAAACCTACCTTACAGGGTGAGTAGGAGGATCAAACTAATGTGTGTAAAGCTCTTAGCTCTTAGTTCTTGGCAAACGTTCAAGTGTTTAACAAATAGTAGCTGGTGACTATAATGCTTAGCAATAAAAATATCAAATTATACTTTAAAGATGGACAATATTTGTGGTCATTTACAGAGAGGAGTATGAACTCCAATAACTACACTGATGCCTTATATTTGGTAGTAAGTAGGACACTTTGATATACACTATCCTATTTTGTTCTATGTCAAGTGAAAAGAGTTTTTTCCACTTATAGATGATGGTACAGTATGTAAATATATAAATATGTGCATGTGCTTATCACAGCTGGTGATCCAAGGATTGATCAGAGAATCTGTATTCACACAAAATTAATAAATTTCCCACAGATATTAACTCTTCAATTATAAATCAGATTGTGAACTCAAGTGATGTCAATTAGTCCTTTGGAAGCCATTTGACATACCAAGATTGTGTTTGTTTGGGAGGCCAAGCCAAGAGGTTTGCCTGAGTTCAGATGTTGGAGACCAGCCTGGGCAGCATGTCGAGACCTTGTCTCTACAATAAATTTTAAAAAAAATTAGCCAGGTATGGTAGCACAGGCCTATGGCTCCAGCTTGGAAGGCTGAGGCGGAAGGATCACCTGAGCCCAACAGATCGAGGCTGCGGTGGCCGTGAGCATGCCATTGCACTTCAGGCTGGGTGACAGAGTGAGACCCCCAACTCAAAAAAAAATTGTGTTTGTGTAGCCTGACAGAAGGATTAATTATGCATAATTGTCCTTGAATTTTCTGTTTTAAAGAAAATTACTTGTAATAAGAGGCCTACATAAAAACAGGTAAACCATAGACAATAGCAACTAATAATCAATGTAAGAAAAAAAACTACGGGTTCAGTTCAAATGCTATCTCTTCTATGTAGCTGATGACTATCAGATTTGAAGGATATATGTTGTTAGAAGCAATATAATGTAGTGGCTGAGAGCACAGGATCTGGGACCACACTATCGGAGTTGGAATTTCTGCCGTAATACTGTTGAGATTAGCTCTATTGCACCATTAGTGGTATTAGTGGTATAAACCTTTTGAGGGGAACCAAAAAAATCACCTAGAATTATTTTTTGGAGGGTGGGCCTCTTATAGGGCTTCCCACTCTAGGTAACTGTTCTGGGAAGCCATGGGCATCGGTGTACCAGCTAGTGTTGTTGCGAGAGGCTGCGTTTGGTTTAGGTCAATTTCTTCTGCAGATTCTTTCAATAAGTTTGCCCATTTTGTGATGGGTGATTTACAATACAAGCGCACCTGCCTATACCGCCCTGAGTGTTCAGCAATTTTTGATCAAAAACAGCATGACCCTGAGCTCCACCCTCCCCATCCCCATTCGCCTGATCTCACCCTGAGCAACTTTCGCTTCCCTGGATGAAAAAAGTCCTCAAAGGGAAACATTTTGCCGATGTGGAAGAGATGAAACAAAAAATGGTGGAAGGACTGAAAGGCATCAAAATTGATGAGTTCAAAAACTGTTTTGAACAGTGGAAAAAGCATCTCAATAGGTGTATTGTATCAAACAGAGAGTGCTTTCAAGGAGAATGAAGTGTAAACATATTAGACTAATACACAATCTTTTATAGATTCCTATTTGGGGGGTCACCCCTCATATTGCTGTTGGAATTTGCTGTATTATTTCAAATGTATAGCTCACTTAAACTTTCAGTTATTCGATTTCCTCCTCAGTAAAATGATAAGGATAATAACAGAGCTAACATTTAGGTTCATTATAACAATATTAAATGAGATTATAGCCTTACAATAACTGGAACAGTGCCCAATACATAGTAAGCACTCGATACATGTTGTTTACATTTACTGCAAAGATGGAGCAAGCTTGAGAGGCATGACACTTTTAACTAGCCTGTGAGGTTGTTCTGAAAATCACCTGTCTTTACTTTGCTGTGGTCAGATGAATCTTTCTTTATTTTGAAGGATGCCTCAACGGATCCTGTCAGAGTGCTCAGCTGGCTCCGCAGAGACCTAGAGAAAAGTACAGCAGGGTTCCAAGACGTCAGGTTCCAGCCCAGAGAATCATCCCCTGGGGAGACGACCAACGCAGAAGACCCCTCCAAAGCTTTCTCTGTGGACTATTACAACACCACCACCAAGGGCAGTCCAGGGAGATTGCATTTTAAGATCTCCCACAAAGAGAATCCCTGCCAGGGCCCCAGGGCCCAAATTGGTAACAAGAGTTCAGTAGATGAAGTTTCTTCTATGCTAATCGCCTCACAAATCTAGTCATAGCTATGGCCCGCAAGGAGATTAATGAGACAATCGATGGTTCTGGAAAACAAATGTATCCATCAGTCATTTTATGTGGGAGATGAACCCCCTCCCAACAAATCCCTGAGTAACATGGCATCAGAGCTGGTGAATGAGACCGTCTCTGCGTGTGCCGGGAATGCTGTCCCAGACAAGGCTCCACGCTCTGGAGACAGAGCCTCCAGGTCATTACAGAGTCTCCGTAATTTGAAATACAAGTCCACTGTGAAGATCAAGGAGAGCAACAAGGGCAGCCAGGGCCCTTCCAGGAAGTCTTTCTTCTTTAAGGAGGTGCTAGAATCTCGCAATGCGGGTGATACCAGGGAGGGTGGAAGAAGGCTATTTCGAGGGCAGGAAAGGCCTGACGACTTTACAGCTCCTGTCAGTGATGGGATCATGATGTATGCCAACAGCGTGGTGTCTGATATGATGGCTTCCATCATGAGGACACTGAGGATCCAAGTCAAAGACACAACCATCATCACCATCGTGTTGAAGAAGGTTCTGCTCAAGCATACGAAAGAGGTGGTCTCCGATCTCATTGACTCCTTCATGAAGAACCTCCACAGTGCCACAGGGACCCTCATGACTGATGAAGACTTTGTCTCGGCGGTGAAAAGAAATGTCTTCTCTCATGGAAGCCAAAAGTCCTCTGACATCATGAACGCCATGCTGAGTAAGCTATACGATGTGATGTTAGCCAAGAAGGTCCCTGAGATTATCAGAAAAACTGAGGACAGGTCTGAGAGTTTTTCCCTTTTCTCCACGAAAGGAAAGGGTGACCCCAAAAACCGAAATGTGAACTTTGCAATGAAATCGGTAGACGAATTGAGAGAAAAGGTATATCCGGCATCCAACCCAGCGAAGGAGAAGACTTGTGCCGAAACTCTGAGTGAACACATCATCAAGGAGGGGCTGTCCCTCTGGCATGACAGTCAACAGAACAAATGTAAATCTCCAGGTTTGCAGCGGGCAGCAAGTGGTGCTCCCAACAAACAGTATATGTCTGCACCTGACATTCCCTTGGGGTATTCTCATGATGCTTGTGACCTCAGCCCTCCTCTGTGTCACCCAGAGGAACCTGAGGATTTGATGTGTGATTCAAAGTCCTGGGCCAAGGACCTGATTGTATCTGCCCTACTTCTGATTCAACACCACCTGGCCCTGGGAGGAAGAATGGATGCAGGGAGCTTCCTTGAAGCCGCTAGCACCACCAACTTTTCTACCAACAAGCCCCCTGAAGTTTCCAATAAGTCCTGCGTCAACCAAGAACAAGCAGAAAAGAAGACTCTAATGAGTGTTTTCTTCAATTTTATACGGACCTTACTTAGTGAGACAATTTTCAAGAGTGGCCACAGTCCTGAACCCAAGGTGCCGGAAGAGCCAGTCAGGGAAGAAGATACGCACCGGTGTGAAAGAACTATGACCCCTTCTTCTGCCAGCCCATGTGAATGTGATGAGGCTGGTGGTCCCCTTTCTGGGATGACCAAGATGATAGTCAACCAGCCAGATGGCGACATGGATGGGAAGATGGTAGAACATCTGATGGATTCAGTGATGAAGCTGTGTCTCATCATTGCCAAGTCCTGTGACTCCCACTTGACAGAGCTGGGAGACGAGAACTCTGGAGATGCCGGTGGGCCCACAACAGCCTTCCCAGATAATTTGTATGATTGTTTAGCAGTCAAGGGGACAGAGACAGCAGAAGCCATCCTGCAGAATGCCTATCAGGCTATCCATAGTGAACTGAGAGGTGCCTCAAGACAGTCCCCTGAAGAGTGTCCAGCACCCAAGATCATTGTCAGCAATCACAAACTCATGGACACAAGTCCAGACAAGCAACTCCAAGCCGTCCTTCAATGGGTGGCTGCCTCTGAGCTCAATGTCCCTATTTTGTACTTTGCTGGTGATGATGAAGAGATCCAGGAGAAGGTAAGAAACAAAAGTCAGAGGACTTTGGAAAGTTTTGTTGAGTGTTAATAGGGATTTTAAGTTCTGGTTTCTTTCTAAATGGGAAGCTAGCCACAGGAAAGGTAAAATGGCAACAGGAGGATTTGAAGATTTTGCCTCTTGGAAAAGAAAATGGATACGGCAAAATTCTATCTTGCCCAATGAGATGCATAGCAAAGGGGCAAAAAAAGGATAAGTGATATTTTTCTCTGTTTTCTTCATTTTGCGGTAGGTGCACACAGATAAGGAACCTTTAAATAATTTGGTGGAAGAATCTGATTAAGATCTGGGCTTCAGTCTGAGCTTTGGATACAACTCCATTGCTCAAAGGTGAAATGAGGCTGCGGAAAGTATCCCCGGGATGTGTTAGGGAGTGGGGCCGAAGGTCTGGATTTATGACCTGTTCAAACCTGTCACAACTCTCTTAGTTGGTTGTCTGGGTGATGTTGGGAATTTGAAGGGATTCAATAAATAACCCCCCCCCCACACACACACTCTAAATTCTAAATCAGCTGAAAAGTAAGACGAAAGCATAAGGCTGATGAGAAATCAAGATGGATGAGTTGCCTTCTAAGTACTTGCCATCCACAAAAGGTGCCCAGCGAGCCTTGGAACTGCTCACTGAAGGGATACCTTGAGTCTGGAGAGGGCACACGCTGACCCAAGACACTGCTGCCTCATACCACGGAACAGGGATTCAAAAAGAGAGACCAAGCCGGGCTCGGTGGCTCAGCCTGTAATCCCGCGCCTTGGGAGGCTGAGGTGAGTGGATTGCCTGAGCCCGCAGGTTCAAGACCCACCTGGGCAACTTGAAGAGACCTCACCTCTACAATAAATCAAAAAATCGGCCGGATGTAGTAGTGTGCGCCTGTAGTTCCAGCTGCTTGGCAGGCTGAGGCAGAAGGATCGCCTGAGCCCGGCAGGTCGAGGCTGCGGTGGCCGGATCGGTCACTGCACTCCAGTCTGGGCGACAGAGTGAGACTCCAACTCAAAAAAACCCCAAAACAAAACAAAAAGAGAGACCGTTCCCACAACACTACACACACACACACACACACACACACACACACACACACACACACACACAC
>NW_007259637.1:0-4335 GCF_000164805.1 Carlito syrichta
GCCACAAACAAATGGAAAAATATTGCATGCTCATGGATTGGAAGAATCAGTATTGTTAAGATGTCCATCCTACCCAAGGCAATCTACAGATTTAGCTCACTAATCTTTAAATTACCAGCATCATTCTTCTGAGACCTGGAAACAACAATAAGAAAATACACATGGAAACATAAACGACCACAAATAGTCAAAACAATCCTTAGGAAAAGAAACAAAATGGTAGGAATCACACTTACAGACTTTAAATTTTATTATAAGGCTTTATTAGTAAAAAACAGCCTGATATTGGTACTACAGCAGGCATATAGATCTATGGAACAGGAGAGAGATTCCGAAGCAAATCCTCAACTCATGTTCACTAACAACCACTGTGAGAGGTGAACTTATTTAGTAAATGGTGCTGGGAAAACAGACGACATGTGGAAGATTAATACAAGACCCCTACCTATCACCATACACAAAAATCAACTCTAAATGGATCAAAGACTTAAGTGTAAACCTCAAACTATAAGAACCTTAGAAAATGCAGGATACACACTTATGGAGCTTGGAATTGGCAACCAATTCCTGATCAGAATCCCAAATGTCCATTCCGTAAGAGATAAGATAGACAGATGGGATCTCATGAAACTGAAAAGCTTCTGCAAAGCAAAAGAAACTATCAAGAGAATGAAGAGACAGTCCACAGAATGGGAAAAAAATATTTGCCAACTGTATTTCTGACAAAGGCCTCGCATCCAGGATCTACAAGGAACTAAAACATGCCAAAAAGAAAGAAGCAAGCAGCCCTATCAAAAAGTGGGCAAAGGATATGAATAGACACGTCTCAAAAGTAAGACATACAAGCAGCCAACAGATACGTGAAAGAATGCTCAGCCTCACCAATCATCAAAGTAATGCAAATTAAAACCACACTAAGACACTACCTAACTCTAGTCAGGATGGCCATCATCAATAAGACAAAAAAAAACAGATGCTGGAGAGGATGCAGGGAAAAGGGAACACTTCTACACTGTTGTGGGAATGCAAACTAATACAACCTCTGTGGAAAATGGTATGGTGATTCCTAAAAGATTGAAAAATCAATCTTTCATGCTACTCTGAAATTCCCCTTTTGGGAATATACCAGGAAGACCTCAAATCACTCTATGAAAATGATATGTGCACATGCATGCTTATTCCAGCATTATCAGAACAATAAAAACATGAAACCACCCATGTTGCCCATTGAAACTGGTGTGGATTAAAAAAAATGTGGTACATATACACAATGGAATATTATGCAATCATAAAGAAGGACATAGTTATGAACTTTGCAACTACTTGAATGGACTTAGAGTCTATAATACTGAGTGATCACAGAAAAAAATCACTGAGTATCTTATGTTCTCACTCATAAGTGGACCCTCAAAAATTATCATAATACTATAAGAAAGGAATTGACAGTACTGGGAACCCGCCAGGGGAGGGAAGGTGGGAACACTTCATCAATAAGTGTACCTTTTCTCAAACCAAGCGAATTGAAGACCAAAGTGAGGCCCAAACTTTACCTGTATAATGACTATTTGTACACCTAACCCTGAATTACACTCCACAACTTTAAAAAAGTTGGTAGACGAAGTTGGGCTCGGTGGCTCAGCCTGTAATCCCATGCCTTTGGGAGGCTGAGGTGAGTGGATTGCCTGAGCCCACGGGTTCGAAACCCGCCTGGGCAGCGACACCTCATCTCTACAATAAATAAAAAAATCAGCCAGGTGTGGTAGCACATGCCTGTAATTCCGGCTACTCGGAAGGCTGAGGCAGAAGGATCACCCACCGGAGCCCAGTAGGTCGAGGCTGCAGTGGCTGGGAGCGGCCACTCCACTCCAGTCTGGGTGACAGAGTGAGACTCCAACTCAAAAAAAAAAAAGTTGGTAGACGAAATGTATAACTAAAGTATAACTAAAGAGGTCTGACTACCTAATAAAATACATGATCTTTGATGTTGCCCTGGAGGAAAATTTAAATCCAAATAAAAGGACATGTTGAGACAACTGTAGAATTTGAACATGTACTATATATTAAATATTATATGAATGTTAAATGACTTGAGTATAATAAACTTTGTGTTTTTGTAAGAGAATGTTATTTATTAGAAGATACTCAGAATTATTAAAAAGAAAATGCTTCATATGTTAACAATAAAAACGATAAAAAGAGATAAATCAAATGTCATAAAATACTAACAATTGGTACACAGATGTACATTTTATTATCCTGTTTTTCTTATTATTCTCTCAAATTCTTCATAGGTATCAGTTTAACAAAAAATTAAAACAGAAGTTTACACTTGGAAACTTTCTGGAGACATTTCAAAGATTGTAATTCGGGACTTTGTACTAAAACTATCATTTTTGGCTTTATGAATAAGACTCGTTGTCTGAATGTTTGTAAGGGTCTTGATTTGTTTGTGGCTAAGACCACTAGATGGTAACTTTTAGAGGATATGTACATGAAGGAATTTTCTTTGCTTTGCCCCTTTACAAATGAGCCTTCCCTTAGCTAACATTAAACGTCATCTCTTCAGGAAGCAGGTGTTCGAGTATAATGTTTTCATCTTTCGCCTATCTGTTTCTCCTTCATGAAAGCCCGCGACCCTTGTGGGACTGGACTCCCGCAGCTGTTATTTCCACACTTGTTTGGAAAATAACAGGATTGATTTGAATTCCCTCTTCTGTAATAACTGAGGTTCAAGTCTAAAAACTATTATTTGCAGTTATAATTTTCTTTGTATTTCAATTTTAGATTATTTATGTGATTTGCCTGATACTTAACTTGAATAGCAGAGTGAAGTTATACTTAATCTTTCATTGCAAATAAATAATTTGTAAATACACAAAGAAGATTCATAATCAAATTGTGGCATCCTTTTGGTTTTGGCATTTTATTATTGGACTTTTTAGGTTGTCATTTCCTTTATTACATAAGCTTTGATATTCCATTGGATCCTGTGGCAAGATGAAAACAGAGAGCGAAGATTTAGACTTGGTCACAGAGTATATAATGAACATGATTTAGCATAGTTGCGGTACTGTATGTATTTTGCTGTGGTTTTTTGGTATACCTGAGGAGCATTGCTCAAAATTGGAGAAAGTAGCTATATTTTGCTATCATGCTTCCCCATTTAAATCTAGTCTCCTGGGACAGCATGTTGTTCCATATTCCTCATTTGGAGAAACTTCACTAAAGTAATAATCCCATTTGGTCTTCCTATTCCTTGCCAAACATTTTCTATAGGACTGGAAATGAGTTCTCTTATTTATGTACTCTTTCCTTCATCTCAGTTTGGTCTCTCTTCATTGTCTTTCTTTCTACTACTGAGAAGGAAATCTGCATTAAGATCAATAGGTAATTTTTTTCCTTTCAGGGTTGGTCTGCAGTTTGGAGGGCAGAAAGAATGGGTTAAATACTGATTCAGTATAATCTTGGTCAACATATTAGTACTCCTAATTAAGCTCTGTTGTTTATCAATACTAAAAGTGACCATTATCTCCACCTGTCTGACTCCAATTTCCATTTCTTAGGTTGTTCCATGTAAGGCAATTGCATTACTATTATTTCTTGAACTTTTAACACCCACAGCATAGTAAAGACAGAAAATGGTAAGCAATTCAAATGGGCAATCATGTGAAGGAAATCATGTAGGAAAAAAACAACACCAGTAATCCATTGTGAATGGTTATATGTTCTTGCTTTTATGTTCATATTACATACTGATTGCTTAAATTCCTCTTAGGGTATCATTGTCAACTGGGGCAAAGTATGTCTGGATGTTGAGTGCCCAAACCAATTAGGTTTTCCTGAGTTCTGCCATATAGGCAAATTCTACTTGCTTTGCCCTATTTTGTTGTTTAGGAGCTGTGACTTTCAAGATGAGAAGAGAACAAAATGAAAATCAGGTTCCTTTATATGTACACCAAGAGATGAAATCTGTGTTATATATTGCTTTATCATGTTCCTTCCTCTCCTGGCGCCTGTGTTCTGCTTCCAGATGATGTTCTTCCATCCGATTTTAAAGTCTAGGTAATTTACACACATAGTATTACAATACTACCCTTCATTGTTGCACTTCAAAACTTTGTCTTCTCATTCAATTCTTATGCTCTCTACTGATCCTGTCGTCATTCCTAATGACTAATCACCACATATAAAATGTATACATTGGTCTGGATACTCAGTTTCTAGGCCTCATGTTTGAAATTTTTTTTTCCTCTAATCTTTTCAAGATATATTTTCTTTTTTTATAATCAATATTTTTTATTACGATATTGTGGGGTACAGTTAAGGGTTAGGTAT
>NW_007259637.1:4877-5455 GCF_000164805.1 Carlito syrichta
GAGTTATTGATAACTGCCATTCTGACTGGAGTTAGGTGGTATTTCAGTGTGGTTTTGATTTGCATCTCCCTGATGATTCGTGAGGCGAACATTTCTTCATGCATCTGTTGGCTGCTCAGATGTCTTCCTTTGTGAAGTGTCTGTTCATATCTTTTGCACATTTTATAATGGGTTTTTTTTTCTTTTCAGCATGTTGAGTTCCTTGTTGATCCAAGATGTTAAGCCTTTGTCAGACCTGGAGTTGGCAAATACTTTTTCCCAGTCTGTAGGCTGTCTCCCCGCTCTCTTGATGGTTTCTTTGGCTTTGCAGAAGCTTGTCAGTTTAATAAGGTCCAACTTGTCTATCTTCTCTCTTATGATCTAAGGGTTTCAGATTTTCTTCAGGAAATCGATGCCAGTTCCGATTTCCATGAGGGTATGTCCTTCATTTTCTAAGGTTCTTATGGTTTGAGGTTTTACATTTAGGTCTCTAATTCATTTGGAGTTAATTTTTTGTATGGGGATAGATAGGGGTCCTGTTTCAATTTTCTGCATATGATCAGCCAGTTTTCCCAGCACCATTTACTGAATAGGTTCTC